>NC_086332.1:37673364-37979403 GCF_032445375.1 Bacillus rossius redtenbacheri
AATCAATAAGTGGTCGGCCAATCCGCGGCCACTATCCTCCTGATTGGCTGGGTGGTATTTCCAATCAGGGGTTAGTTTGTATGGTTGGTTGAGCTGTTGGCTTTGGATACTATGGTCCTGGATCTTTGTTTTTAAATTTGGCAGCTGTTTAAAGAGCGTAGCCCAAATTCTGCTCAATTTATATTCATCTTCCCTCTTCATATTCAAATAATATTTTGTGTATCTGTTGCTTCGAACATGGCTCGTGAACAAGGGATTCTGTGTTTTCCATCAAAGTTCTGAGTTGCAGCTTTGTTGTCCTCCTGTACCGAGGTTTGAGTCTGAAAAAATAATTTAAAACTTGAATAAGACGTCTATTAATGTCATTATTTGTTTGACAATCACACGAAACTAGGGAATCGTACACACTAACCACGTATTTTTCGTATTTATTCAGATTTGTAGATATAGGTATAACGCTTTACTTTCGCCCGTTGCTCATCTTTATAAAAAGAAAAAATAAGAAAAATTCATTGGTTGTTGGTACAAAAAAACAACAACGTGCTTTACAAGTCATATTGTTTTAAGGTCTTCTTAAATTGTTTTGAAATCAATTAGAATTGGGACTGTATAATTTCAATTCCGCCTATTTTTCAGATTTTTCTCCTTGGTATATCACGGGCTTTCGTGAATAAGATTCAGTGGAGCAAATTCACTCTCACCTCACCTGGTTTTCTGTTCCTTCACAGTCTTTTTTTTTTTTGTCCGACGTTGAACGACTCGGAGAATTACAACGTTTCGTTGCTCCTGCTGAATGCTTCATCCCGTGATACCGCGCAGTCACGATTGCCAACTTCCGCTGGCGTCGCTTCAGAAGAAAGAAGGAGAGGGGAAGAAATACGTGTATATGTCCTTACAGGGTGGGACTCGTAAAGTTGCCCACCCTTTTCTTCCCCCTCGTTCCTTGCTCCTCGCACCTCTTTCTCTCTCTCTCTCTCTCTCTCTCTCTCTCTCTCTCTCTCTCTCTCTCTCTCTCTCTCTCTCGCTTGACATTGAGGTAATGCAAAGAGATTTTTTCCAAAATTGAGTTTGCTGAACGTTACACTACGATTCCCTCCCTTCTTCCTCCTTCCACAGTCCACAAACCTAGCGTCACTTTCTCCCTTCGTGCTTCGACAATCCGCTTCCTCTCGACCTCTCTTCGTTCTTGTCACTACGTCTGCCGTTCGCCCCCGAGGAGGCATGAGAGGAAAGAATTTTCCGTCGGTTGGGTTTCTCCGCAACAGAATGAAATAAGAAAATAAAATGGGGGGGGGGGGAAACCTTCACCCGATAGAATCGAATCAATTTCCCCGGATCTCCTCTCCCCTCATACGTTATTCTTTTTTTTTCTGATCCGAGGGACGTCGTTTCTGCGCCGGTTTTGCGAGACGAAACCCATTTCCTTTACGGATATTTTCTTGGCATTGGGAAACTCGTGCAACCAAACCATAAACTCTCAACTCCCCTTTCCCTTGCTTTCCAAATCTTTTAAACTAACCAATAATTCGGATTTTTTCTATCTCGTTTTCTCCCTCTGAACCGCCCGTAAAGAAACAAACACGTTGCAAATTCCCGTGCCTTAGAAAGCTTGTTTCACTCAAAACTAGGTTGCACGCAAATTTTTTACGTATTTTATTTTTCCAGAAAACGTTTTCTTAACCACGAATTTTTTTTACAAACTGGCATGGCTACAGAATGGCAAGTTTACCGTAGTTTCCGATTCTTCAAAACTAAGGTGTAAGTAAGTACGTAATCAAAATAAAACATATTTTGCTGACACTTTACTTAGTACGCTACACAAGTAAAATTTATAGGTACACTTTCCTCTGAGAAATGTTACGTAATGATGGAATGAAATTTTAATGTTTACTTTATACTTAATTTTTTATTGCGAGGTGATTCCATGGCAAACTCCATTGTATTTACGAGTACGCGGTAATATTCAAGTTACATTTAAAAATATGGAACTGTACCAGTAACGTTATTTAAATAAAAATTTATTTCCATTCGTGTCCAAATAAAAGTAGAGTTTAATAAAGTGTTGATAAATAATTCAAGCAATCATTTTAAATAAACATCACAAATCTAACTGTGGTAGACAGTACGACTATAATTAATGGAATTCGAAAATATGATCAAATAAACTCCTCGGGTACAGACCCGCGCACAGTCCGTGATTGAACCCGGGTCTTCGAGTCAGGTGGCCACGAGGCTGTCGAGAGCCCAGGTCTGTCTTCGCAGCAAAGGAGAACACTGATGAAGTCGGCATACGACGTTGAAGTATACTTGCATACAAATACGTGCATATCTTACCACGGGTGCAGTGCACAAACACTATTCTTAAAAAAAAAAAGTGATATTTCATGACGAATTAAAACTTCAAATATATTCCTTCTTAAGTAAGCATAACTATACCTAAATTTTTTTCCTAGCTCGAGAAATTCTCAAATTATATATGTTCAGATTTGGCCGCAAAAATTAGGTCCCCCCATTTACTTTTAATTTACAGCAATTTTTTTAATGACTATAAAACTGTATGTTAGATGAACACAATTTTAAAACAAGAAAAAAATTAATTAATCGTCATTCACGAAATAACTTTTGTCAACTACCTTTCTTTTTTTTCAGTACAGTCTCTTCAGACAACTCTTGAAGGGGTTTCGCCGTGTTATTAAGTCACCTGGGGGGAAAGTTCTAGTTTTTAAGAAACCAAGAGATCCTTCTCCCCAAAACCAACCTCTTCCGCGGTTTGCGTAGACATGCATCACGTGACAACGTGATATCCCATCCCCCCACCCCCGCGACCACCCTCTGCAACTGTCAACAGTCTCGTATCAGCATATCCACGACTCGGCCCCGTCGATATCTCACCGATACTCCCCCCCCCCCCCAACCGACGACCCTTCGGAGGGCCGGCGGCGGGTCATAAAGCGTTACGCCCTCGACCGTAAACCTAATACCGCTCGTCGTTACCGGGCAGAAGACGCGGGGAGGCCCATGTCCCGGCGGGTGGAAGAGCACACACAATCTCCCGGGCGAATCCCTCCTGTGTCAGCACGAGCTCGCGCCCCCCGGCCTGCGTGCACATGTGAGGCTCCGAGGCCGCCCGAAGGGAAAGGGCGCACGTGGTATAAAACGCTATCCTGTTTTCAATCGCGAGCCCCTCCGGACAGGGAAATGTTTGGCCGGCAGGTTGCCCCCACCCTTGCAGAGGAAAGGGGGGAATGCTGCCGACGTATGACGACAGGTCACGAGACCCCCGAGCGGCACCAATCACAATCGGCCGATGCTACACCCGGGGGTGGGTTGCCCGTCCTCGCAGGGGTTGGATGGCGAGATCTACGGACGGCGGGCGCCGTCACGGAAGGCCCAGCCTTTTAAAAAAAAAAAAAAAAAACATACCCGATGGAATTATCCGCGTCCGCGTGATCCTTGTCATGTTTGGTTAAGGGCGGAGGAAGTCCCTTACACATCTGATGATTTTTTTTTTCATCCTTTCGGAAAATTACCATGATCACACCCAACTTGAGTTACTGCATCCTCCTGTCATTAGTTTTGTTTAAGAACATTTCCTTAAGGGCGTTTCGCTAAATAAGCATTTCAAATCACGTTTTGTTTTAAAATTTTACGCCAGATATATGTATGTCAAACGCTTTTTATGCTTCTATTTTTAGTCATATTGGACGAGTTTTTGTTTGTTTGGCACAATTATATCCCTTTAGGTTAATTTCATGAATTTTACAGCAGGATAACTTCAAAAGTCACATTTTTAAATAGTTTCTTTACTTAAACAGAACTTAGCAAAATATATTGTGTTTAAAGCTGAACCTGAAAAATTGCTTGATATGCAAAATAAATCCTTCGACGTGAATTATGTCACAGCTGCAGACTTAAAGGCTCCGTTATTCACTGTGCAATATAAAAAAATTATCACTTCTTGATTATGGTATAGATGTGATAAAATTAACTTAAGCTAAATTTATAGTGAATTTTAAAATTGTGGTTAAGCCATTATAGAGCCAATTTTAAGCACTAAAATTAAAAGTTAAGTGGTTAAGAAATAAAGTTACATAAAAATCCAACACGTAGCGAGACAGATCCACTTGAAGGGCTCTGACTGCTGGAAGGTTCGTTATTATGATGTACATGGCTCAAAGGCGACTGTGACCGCTGCATCAAATGTAGTATCACGTAAGCTATCGTGAAGTCTTATCGTCATCGAAACGCCTCTATGAGGCTTTCAACAGCGATCATACATTTATACATTTATATATACATACATATGTACAAATATATATAGTATGTTGAAGTTATGGCAGTACCTTTTCATTTCAAATGTGGTGTCTCAATATTGTCTGAAATGTGTTTTCATTTCTTACGAAAACAAATTGTGTGTGTGTGCAATATCTATAGTATACAAACATCATGTACTTCACATGGTGTAGTCTATGACTTTTGGTGAATTCCTGCAAAGACTGCGAAGAACGATTTCAAAATCTCTCCATTTGATTTCTCAGTCCAACTGACATAAAACCACCAAATGTTTTATATACATATTTTTTTAGTGTTTCCGGACCCTAATGGGTATTTACACTGTCATAAGCTGCAATAAATGTTATGATGTTTCATCGGGGAATGTGCCTAACATAAACGAAGGAATCTTTATAGTTCCTGATAACTTGATTTTCGTAAAACTATACTGAACTCCGAATTACGAGATCTGTGTTCTGTTCGAAACAGAATAAAAACTTCCGAACTTGCACGTGGCAGAAATAAAAGTGTGTTTGCCGTAGACGACACAAGTTTTTAAAGGTTTCGTTAGTACTCCAAGCTGTTCTGGTGAGTTAGTGCTTAAAGTTTACGATATACATGGACGGTTTGAAACCAATTTTCTTCGTTGAATTAGTAACAATTTTAAACAGTGTGTTCGTGTTTACATCGCGTGGCACTGTGACAGACTCTGTAAGCTAAAATAACAATTTCCGTCATTCTAATGGGTGAAATATTCTAATTAAAAATTTATATTCCAATGATATTCAAAAGTTGGTACTGACCACCTCGAGTAATATTACTGCCACAAGAAACATGTTACTACTATGGGACACGTCCCATGACATGGGCCCTATACCAAATCTGAAATAACAGCCATAATTCTCTTATTTGGACGTGTTTTCCATTATAAAGACATTATGCTATTTCCAAAAAAAATTGTAACGAATACACAAACTCCACGCAAGAAATATATAACTATACATAATTTGAATAGCTATCTCATTTGTATTTCTCTATTTTTTAAAGAAAAAAAATACTTGGTACGGTAGACACTATACTGTAAATTTTGGTTTCAGCCTTAACAACTACTTATTGTGTACAAGTATCGACCACTTCGAGGACCATTTGAGATGTAAATTTTTTTCAGTATCTTCTCGGAATTAATATGTGGTCTCGTAAATTTAAAAATAAATAAATTGTTAATTATTGTCAAATGGCGTTTTACCCAGAAGTAAACCACTCAAGACGTTTAAATATGTATATCTGATCTGTGAGCACTGTGATAATGCTAAATGTGAGCGTACGAGTGTTGGTGGTGCTAACGGTTTCAGACTGTAGCACCTCGGGCATAGCTCTGCTTCCACGGCGGAGTTCCTTCAGGAGAGGAAGACCACGCAGAGAGGGAGACAGTTGGAGAGAGTGAGAGAGAGAGCTTGTAATCCGATTGTCTCATTAGCACCGAGCTGCCTCCTTCCCTCTCTCACACCCCACTCGCCCCCCAACCCTCCTCCATCGTTGTGGCAGTGTCCCGAATTCCCGCCAGCGAGCGTCTCTATTAGCCCGCTCGCGCGCCCAGCGGACTGCGTCTCTCTTCCTCGTCAGTTGCCTGGTCTTGTCTCCCTTCTCTCTTCCTCGCTTCTAGCAAGTGAATGCGCCATCTCTCTCTCTCTCTCTCACACACACACACGCCGTCGCTGCTACACGTCTCACGGATTCACACACCAGGGTTGTTTTTTTACTCCCCTATAATCCTCCACAACCACTTAGATACGAAATAAAAATAAAGTTGGAAAACTTAAGCCTAAAAAAACTGACAGTTTACCTTCAGGTTAATCCATTTCCCTCTTCCATCTGACGCATCTGTGGACCAATAAATACAAAAATCAAACTTTTTGTTTTAAGCCGGATAGAATTATTGTCGTCCTGCCCAGATTTCTGGTATTAGGAAGTTGATTGGTGGGTGTTAACGAATTGGGTTTTACCGTTGACTTTAAAATATAAAATAGCTTCAAGTATAATTGGATGAAATTCACCGCTTTCTGAAAAAAAAGTGTCTTCAAAGTTAAGTTAGTTAACAAGTAGAGTCTGGATATTTTAAATCCAAATAATTCAGAAGGTTTTGTGAATAATTATTACCACCACGCCACAGGACTGACGTCACAACGTATGCTCTGCTCATTTCAGTGTTGAATTTTTAGTTTTCGGAAGATTCTGAATTTTTTATTTGCCAAATAATATTCATTTAAATATTTGAATGAACCAGGGATAAAAAGTTTAAATTTAAACAGACAAAATGATTACCTTGATAAAATACATAGTTTATTTTGCGCATAAATTCTTCGGGTTCTGTTTTCTAAACGTGGTTACAGTATTATTTAACATGTGCCAAATGTAAATCCTCTACAGACGGTCGCAAGTTTATTCCTGAAATTGCCACGATTCAGACTCTGGGGAAAAGGAAATGAAATTCGCCCCGAAAAGTTTGACTCGCCGCACGCAGAAGGGCAAGGTATTTAAAAAAAGTTATTTTGGAAACCGAGTTACTTCGGCCAAAGGGGAGAGAGGGGAGCTACTCGAGGAAGAGGGGTGGGGAATACATTCTCTGACACATACGTGGTGTGTTATTTTTTATTCCCTTGCCTTTGCTCGAACACCCTTCGTCACGTGTATTTTTTTTTCACTCTTCTTTCTCCCCTCCCCCTTCAAACCACGTCATTCGCCACATCACAAGCACCGCAGCTACTTTGAATGGCGGTCCTGAATGGGAGCGGCGGGCTTGTTAAAGTCGATTCAGGCGCGAAAATTCGATTTGCGCGCCGAGTTCGGATACACCGCTACGCCCCCGGGACGTCTGGGGCTATCGCCCCGGGGAGAAAGGGAGGGGGGGTCGGGGAAGTGTTTTGTGAGATTGGGCGGTCGTGAACTCCCTTCCCCCTGCCCGTGGAATAAGTCTAACCAACCCCCTCGCCATACTCCACGGCCCGCGCGCCCTCCGACGGCGGCGTCGGATTGGGGGAGACTGCGTCCCGAGACACCCTTATTCCCCCTTCGGCGACGTTTCCTCCATCTTCCGCCTTGCTCCCCCTTCTCCCCTCGTGCACCGACCTCCTCCAGGTCTTCGATTTTCCTTTCTCCTCCCGTCTGGCGGCAATGGATTTGCTCCGTGTCTCCATCTATTGCGCAGAGTTGAAACCGCCAAGATTCAGCCAAACCGAAGAAAGTTTCACCAGAACAAGTAAAGCCCTTTCGATTAATAGATGGATTTAAATTAACTTGTTTTGTACGCATTGTAGCCCTCGGAAACCTAGATAAAGTATGATGCATGGGGCCTAACCTCCAGCTTTGTTACATTTTTTGAGGCAACTTTTTTTCGGTAAATGTAAACTTTTGTAAATTCACCACCGTTGTATTTCCTAGATTCTCATGAATATTTTAAATATTGTTGCGAGGATACTAGAGGCGAAACAACGAGCCAGGCCAGTCGGACCAGCCCCACCTCCCGGACAGGCAGCGCCCGTCCCTCTGCGGTAATCCGACTAGGAGCGGCGCCTCTCTCCCTGTATCTCGAGGGTTCGGCACGTTCCCAGAGCCCCGTCTGCGCGAAGTGGCGTAACTAGGACGTCGCTGTTCTCGAAGCTTCGAGTGTTTAGCCGGGCATTCATACGAGACTTTTCCAGCTCGTTACTTGGCAGGTGTTTGACACGGAGGCCAGCAGGCGAGCAGTGTGAGTGTCAGACGCAACTGGCTATACCGGCGAGAGTGCGGGCCAAGTGAATCATGAGTGATAACAGCAGCGAGGTGAAGAAGGTGAGTGGCCCCTTGGTTAGTGAAAATAATAATAATTACCTTAGTTGGCATAATATGTATCATTGAGTTAAAAAAACATAAAATATTTTCGCTGCATGGGAAATTAGAAAATATTTAATTGGTCGTTTTGTAATAGGCATTGGAGAACTTAAATATGTTATGTACATAAAATTCTTAAAATGTTCCAGAGTTTTATAGACGTTTTTCCAAAATATTTCCACGTTTAGATATGTTGCAAACTCTTGATGGTCCTTGTACTTCAGACTACTGGGTCTCGGCATGTAAAATAGGGTCATCGTTGGCGATTTTGAGTCTTCCTGAATGCATAAAGAATACGAGCCAAGAGAGACCAAGCGAAGTGGTACAGGTGCATGGCACTGGATTCGTTTTCCTGAGGAGCTGGGTTCTAACCCTGTTACATACACACTAGTTTCAGTTTCATCCAGGTTTCCCTGAACCAGTCTTGGTTAATAATTTCATGTTTCCATAGACTATTCTTTATCCAGTGTACCTAATTAGTGTTTTTGATCTCTAACAACCTCGCCTTTGATCACACACAGTAATTTAACCAAAAAAATAAATAATGTTCAAGTGCAATCCAGTAACCTTAATAGTTTATGGATTGTCTTCTGATATTCATTTCTGTCAAGAACCAAACAAATGTAAACTTAAACACAACCTGTATTACACCAGTGCTACACAGGAACAGTATATTCATATTTCAAAACCTTCTTAACTGTAAGAAAGCACTTATAGCTTGTTTCAGCTAATCAGAAAACTTATAAATCCTACTAGGTTTTGCTTGTCAGTCAAGAGCCTTAAAATTTGAAACTACTTGTCCTCAAGTAATATCAGTTTGGAACAGGTGCGAGACATGATAAATATTTTTCGGAAAAACCTGCCAGAGGTTGGGTTCCAAAATTTTATTTTCAGCGGAGACTGCACTGTAGCGATAATACAAGAGTCAACGTTGCACCTGCACCAAGAGTTCAAGAGAGTAGAGATTAGATGGTGTGCGTTCCAGCAAGATTACAAGTGTGTGGAGGTTATCTTAGACTGCACTGCAGCAATATTTCAAGAGTGTCGAGAACAGATGGAGTGAGCTCCAACAAGAGTACAAGAGTGTGGAGGTTATCTGAGACTGCAATGCAGAAAGAGCTCAAGAGATTCGAGGTTAGCTGATGTTCCCTGCAGAAACAGTTCAAGAGTGTCGAGGTTAGTTGGAGTGCCCTGCAGCAAAGGTTCAAGATTATCGAGGATAGATGGAGTGAGCTCCAGCAAGAGTACAATAGTGTGGAGGTTATCTGAGACTGCAATGCAGCAAGAGCTCAAGAGAGTCGAGGTTAGCGGGAGTGCACTGCAGCTAGAGTACAAGATTGTCGCGGTTAGCGGGAGTGCACTGCAGCCACAGTTGAAGAGTGTCGCGGTTAGCCGGAGGGTGGCACAGTCAGGCACAGTCAGGCACAGGCGGGCAGAGCTCCTGGGGCGACCCCTACCTGGACTCGCACCTCGGGCAGGTTGACCTTCATGGCCAGCTCCTCGCGGCTGTACACGTCCGGGTAGTGCGACTTCTCGAAGGCGCGCTCCAGCTCGTGCAGCTGGTAGGTGGTGAAGGTGGTGCGGTTGCGGCGGTGCTTCTTCTTGGCAGCGTCCCCGCCGCCCGAGTCCGGGGGCAGACCCCCGCCCCCGCCGCCGCCGCCGCCAGGACTGGAGGGCTCCTCCTCGCTGCAGCTCTTGTCAAGATGCGCCTGGCAGCGGGACTCCGGCGCGGGTCCGTCGTCCGAGTTGCTGTTCTCGCCTGCGGACACGCCCCCCTCAACTCGTCACCACACCCAAGGGCATCCTCAGGCCGTCCAGGACCTCATCTACGATAATACCACTGTACAAGCTTTGTGATTTGTGTTTATCCGCAAAGAGTGTTTCACAGATATACGTGTTGACAGATTCAAGATATCTGTAGTTTGGAAATACCAGGTATATTTCTTTGCTTATGAGTTGAGACCTTTAAGGGTGTATGTCCCATTCCAGGTCATGCTTTTAGATTTATATTAATCACTGATCAAATTTTAGACATTTTCAATTGTTTAACTTTCACGAAATGAAAAATATATATAGTTGCATACTTTTTGCATAATTAGCTGCCTAAGCTACATTTTTAACCTTTTTGGGTTGTACAAATAAGGAGAATTTAATTTATTGCAGAGCTGAAACTTTTTAGGATTAACTGCAATGCCACTGGCTACTTCAAGAAATGGTTTGCATTTCTATCACAAAAACTCATTTCATGTTTCTTGGCTGTCAAGATCATAAAAATTTTGAGAATTTTGAAATGTCAGGTAAAATTAATTAATATTTTCTGAAAGAAATACAAACCATTTCTTGAAGTAGCCAGTGGCATTGCAGTTAATCCTAAAAAGTTTCAGTTCTGCAATAAATTAAATTCTCCTTATTTGTACAACCCAATAAGGTTAAAAATGTAACTTTGGCAGCTAATTATGCAAAAAGTATGCAACTATATATATTTTTCATTTCGTGAAAGTTAAACGATTGAAAATGTCTAAAAGTTGATCAGTGATTAATATAAATCTAAAATCATTACCTGGAACGGGACATACGCCCTTAAATCTCTCAAGATGGATTCAACAAGGCGTTCCAAAACGTTCGGTACAGCATCATTCCCTGAGATGTAGCTTCAAAGCCAGAGAGCCCAGAAGTAGTTATTAACAGACCACTAAAGTCTCGGATCCAGGTTCAGACCGATATTCCTAACTTACGTTTTTGCCTGAATAATATTGCGTTTTGTTCACTCACTCAGAATGTCCTTATCTGGGTTTCCTTAACTGTATGACGTCCACAAAGTATCTTATACAAAATCATTTTTAACTATTTCTTAATATCAATCTGAAGTAAAAAAATATGAATAAAACATTACGGTTTTGTCGAGACTTAAAGACCCCCACACACGATCAGTCCTGTTCCCAGACATTTTGGATTGTATTGCGACCCTGTGCACACACGATCAGTCAAGGTGCACAGTTTGGAACGAACAGTCCGAACTGGCAGTTTGGACTGAACTGAAGCCTCCCCACACACGATGAGTCTTGTGGTTGCTGTTGCTGTTTGATGTATCGTTTCATCGTAGAATATGGGAGAATCTTTGAATGCTATAGTTGCAGTTGCACAATTTAGTTAGATAAAGGGTAAAAAACCGAAGAGTAGAAACAAAGATGTCTACCACGACACTCAGCTTATGGAATGATGGACTGACAGTTTGGACTGGCACACACGGCAGTTCGGACTGAGGGCTCTCGAACCCACAGTCCGATTTGATGAGAAGACATCAGTTTTTCAGTCCATCAGTTCAGACTGAACAGTCCACCGTCCTTGCACACACAAGGGCAGTTCCAACTGTTCAGTTGCGACTGATAGGACCGAACTGTCAGTTCGAACAGATCGTGATGGGGGGGGGGGGGGGGAGGAAGCCTTAGAGGCGTCACCGTGCTAGAAGCACCAGCGAGCGTCACACCGATCGTCCCGCCTCACTAACACAGATACACCCCTGACTAGGCGTGCCCCTTAAGCCTTAGGCTGCCTTTAATTTTTATTACTTGCTGTTTTGCTTGCGGTCTGGGAGGAGAGGTGGTGTGTGGTGAGGTCAGAGAGGTGGTGGTATGTAATGAGGTCAGAGAGGTGATGGATTGACGCCGGCGGTTCCACCAACGCGCGGAGGGCAATCCCTCACGAGGTTGACGGAATCATAACAATAGAGGTGTTGCTGCTGGGTGGATAGGGGCAGGATAATTGGGGGGGGGGGGGGAGCGGGGAAAGTAATCTGGAGTTAATCTACAATCGACTGAGAACTTTTGAAACACGGTTTAAAATAATTCCTGGCCGTAACTGCCCAGGCTTAAAGTAAAGGGATTTCAGAGTAAGGATTCATTCGAAGACACACTAGGAGAGAGTCCACAAATATACGAGCTGCATGACTTGTATTTTTTAATTTAAAAAAAATGTATTTTATATTACTCACTAAATTCACTCCGTTAAATAAGAAAATATATTACTCTATTGCGTAAATATATATATTTAAAAAGCGTATTGTATATTTTTATAGCTAGGGTAGGTACTCATAGTTGATGTGTTAAATTTTCAGAAAGCGTTTTTATGAACTCAGCTACATAAATATATTTATTATTATCCACTGTATAATCACTATATAGTTGTTATAAAAAAATTTTTATTTCTTTTTTTATCATAGTTAATAAATGATTATGCAGGTGGAACATTTATTGAAATTTTAAACATAAGCAGTAATCTACAAATTGATTCATAAATAAATTAATACTCGCTCCCACACGCGTGCTATTGCAGCTCATGTAGTCCTTATTTATGTATGTAAATAGAGTATAAAGGCTTTTTCTATTAAATTTTTTTTATGGAATGTAAATCATCTATGTTTAAATCCAATAGGCATATACCAGTTAACTATTCCTTAGTTCTACAATAAATTAAGTAATGAGCATCTAAATATCCCTATTTTTATTTTTAGTATTATGTGTTAATGCAGTGTCACTATTACATTACTTACTGCTCTATTAGCGTTAGGGGTATGAATTCTTATGACACAACTTACACCTTTTTCACCACCTTAGCGGTCGAATCTCAAAAACATAAATATTGCACACAACGGCACATTTTGCGCGTGTAATTCATAGTCAATTTCTTATCTTTGCCTTTAGCAGATTCGTAATATAAATATTTATTATAAAACTAACCAAGTCAGTTTTCACCCCTTTTCTTGTGGTAATTTCGGGAAATGGCACAAAGAAGTTTGTAGGTGACTATCCCTACCATATCTTTTTACATCAGCTTGATTATATTCAGAGATATGTGTTTAATTGTGAAACCAAACTAACCCCCCAGCCAATCAGAGTAGAGAAGTAGATAACTGTTTATAATTATCAATCATATTGGGGAAACTCCTGCCATTAAATTTATAGCATTACTTACTTTTTTAAAAAATCACTAGCTGTTAATGTTTGTAACAAAAATTTAAATATTTCGCGGTAAGAATAGTTAACTAAAAATTTTACATTACCCAAATTAATTTATATGTTGAAAAACTTTGTTAAAAAAAACTGGTCAGATGTCACGGAATAATCATTTCGTAGTAAATATATAGTTATTTAATAACAAAACCAACATTTGTCGGATAGTTACATCACGAAATTCCACTGGCTAAAACTAACAGTGAGACTTCAATTGTGAACCCGTTTCGAACAAGTTGTGTGCTTGACCTTCAGTGCATTCGTTTTGTGTGTGTGTGTGTGTGTGAAACAAGCTTTAAGGCGGGTTTACGATCGAAAAACTTAAGAATTATAACTTAGCCAATACGCCTACGAGCACGTGGTTAAGTAATATCGAGTTATGTGGTCATTTATTCCAGCCGATAAAAAAAAACGGGCGAGACCGCAGCCGTAATATTTATGATGAATTTTCGTAATTTTCCCAGGTATCATCTGCATTTTGAAAATGGATTTCTGTTCGTAATCGTCGTCGACTCATAATTATTTTCTTTTTTAATGTGACATGTTTATCCACGGTGAAATCATAAACCGTTACACTGTTAGGCGCAGAGTTCACATGTTAAGTTCACGAGTGTCTTAGTTTCCAATAGTAAAGCCAGCTTCAATCCCGTCGCTGGGCCTCGACAAGCGAACGTGTCGGCTGCCAGCGAGGGCTAGCTCGGCGGTCGTGGGTCGGTGTTAGTCCAGGCGCCCCTTGATTACCCCGGGCGCCGGCTCCGCTCGGAAACGCATTTGTCACTGTCCACTTAGGCCGCGAGAGGAGCTGTCACGAGTCTCGGGATGAAAGAATAATGCCTCTGGGAGACAGAGAGAGATATATATTCCTCGGTCTTAGTTCCACCCGAGTTTAGCTGCCCAAGTGTTAATCTAATTTCCTCACCTGCTTCACAGAGAGGTTGTTGGAAGTGTCTGGCTGAGGATGTCGGAAACGGTATCTTCACTCGTCGCGTGGACACGACAAGAGTGTTCTGTATTCCGACCGCGAGTGAGAAAACCCATTTTTTTTTTACGTGTAAACATCTTATCTCCCGGTATGCGGCATTTCTTATAGGAGTATCTTCGAGAAAATGTAACGGAATTCGATGAGCGGAAATGTGACACAAAGATGGTGGTAGTGACAGAAAACCCCTCATACGGTCACTTTCGTAAACATTGGGTGACATACAAAACGTACTGGTGTGCCAAATGAAACTTCATGATGGTGAAACTACCCTGGAATATATTTGATGTGTAAAATGGTTTATGAATACATAAACTTTTTTTTTTGGAATCGCTTGAAAACTATTGTAGACGTGGTAACGAATTTTCCCTCGTGCGAGTAAAAAAACTAGTGTTCTTCGAAACTTCGAAGTGTTTTCTCAGTGGTCGGAGATCCTATGGTTACTAAACCAACTGTCCCAGCTTCTCTTCCTCGCTGCATCGGGGACTTTCCATTTTCCACTTGAGTAAAATATCCTTCCCGGGTCCCTGGCTGCGGAAGGAAATGACAATCCACTGCACAATCACCCTGCCTTGACCACAGGCGCACGGCGGCTCCCACCACCGCTACGTCACCAGTGGTCGCCGTGCACGTGTGTGAACGAGTCACCATGACAGTGTGAAAGTACTTTCCAGACAAAACAAAACGAAATTTTTTTTTTGGTCACTGTAAAGTGTAACCTCAAAAATTATTTGTTTGATTATTTTACGGCGGCGGACAAGCCGTGGTTTATTTTTGATTAGTGTTTTCCCCTTCGGTGTAACAAACTCGGCAGTTGCGAGTCGAACATCTTCGCCACGAGAGACCCTCGCCTACCCGGGCACACACGGCGTGCAGAGCTGTGCAAGAAACCACGCGTTGTGAAAACTGCTCAAGACATTTTGTGCGGGTCTGTTTACGAAAAGCATTTTAATAATGCGATGAGGGTGGATGGGTGGTTCTGTTTTCGTATTTCGTTTTCAAGCTGTACATTTAGAAGAGCGGAAATGGCTGAAACCCGTGTTATAAGAATAGCTTTTTTAGACATGAAACACCCGGTACAGAATATTTGGAGAACTCAAATGACTTGCATTACACCTTCACCTTCACTTATCCGCCGTGTAATGTTGTGGTCACCGATCAAAGCTCATAGTTGTGGTCACCGATCAAAGATCATAGTTGTGGTCACCGATCAAAGCACATAGTTGTGATTACCTATCGAAGCTGTTAGTTGTGGTCACCGATCGAAGCTCATGGTTGTGGTCCCCGATCGAAGCTCATAGTTGTGGCAACAGATCAAAGATCATAGTTTTGGTCACCAATCGAAGATCATAGTTGTGGTCACCGATCAAAGCTCATAGTTGTGGTCACCGATCAAAGCTCATAGTTGTGGTCACCGATCAAAGCACACAGTTGTTGTGATCACCTATCGGAGCTGTTAGTTGTGGTCACCGATCGAAGCTCACAGTTGTGGTCACCGATCGAAGCTCATAGTGGTGGCAACAGGTCAAAGATCATAGTTGTGGTCACCGATCGAAGCTCATAGTTTTGGTCATCTATCGAAGCTCATATTTATGGTCACCGATCGAAGCTCATAGTTTTGGTCACCTATAGAAGCTCATAGTTGTGGTCACCGATTGAAGCTCTTGGCTGGTCTATGCACGTCGAGAGTCCAGCGGCGACACCGCGCGAGCCTCGCTCATTGCTGTTCGTGCGAGAGGGTCGCTGCTCCCGCCTGCGCTCGGACTCCTGCGCGATCCTGTTATTAAGTGGCCAGGAGCCGGCCAGTGGGTGGCCAGTGGGTGGCCAGTGGGTGGGATGTCGAGGATAGTGATCGGGAGCAGGGCTTGCAGACGGGGCGAGGGGAGGACAGCGACATCGCGTGCCTCGCCCGCGCCCGGACCTCGTTACCATATCTGGCAGCGAAAATGAAGGTGGAAGGCGCACGGGTCCTAATTCCACGGGCATTTTTACCCCCGAGCCCCCCTTGTCGGGCTAATTTGATTCATTAACCAATTTGGCCACCGGCGAGGGTGGGTGGGAAGTAAGGTGCGAGGGTGAGGGTATTTATTTTAAGGCGAACTCAGGGGCTCGTAATGCCCCGGCCTGTAGGAGCACTTCATCGCCGGGTTGCTGGCGGCATGCGATCACGTGACCGGGCCGCCCTGGGTTTAAGGTAGCGATACCTGGTCGATGGTTAAGGGGGAACCCAGCCGGGGTTGTGTGGGAAAGGGAGTGAGGAGGGGGGAGGGAAGAGAAAACAAACGCCACTCTCCCTCAACACTCCTACCAACGGAACCGGTCATTAGGGAGAAATCATTGCGACGCTTCATAATACCACGTCGTTTCACGAATGCAAGGTTTTGTCGGCTAGTCCAGGAGAAAGCGAGGCTAGTTCCAAACAACACGTCTCAAATCTCACATATCTTACAAGTAGTACCAAAGGTCTAAGTATCTTTCTGCAACTATTTCTCTGTAAACAGTGTTTGTAAAAACATCCACGTGGTTTCCAATGTTCGTAAATAAACATTAGCAGGTGTTTTGCCAGTAACAGTTGGTAACAGGGTACCACGTTTTCGTCTTTTAATAATTGTCAAATTTGAGACAAGTTACATGCATGATATGCGTGTGCAGTAACGGATGGATAAATTCGTATAAAGAAAGTTGTCAGTTGACTGTAAAGTAGGAATGGTCTTCCTAGATTGTTATTCCCGAAAACGCAATTCCGTGTAAGTTTTTGGAAGGGGGAGGGGAAAGGTCTTCATAACCTATTTTCCATCCGCCTCTGTGCCTGTGTGATGTGCTTAGTAAATGAATACTAATATTTATTCATACTTACTTTCTTTAATACAACCAGGGAGGGGGGCGGGATGTGTTATTTACTGTACAGACTTCACCAAAAGTTTAATACCATTAGAAAATTGAATATAATATTTTCCCCTTAGACTTATGGAAGAAATTGCTTCCTAACCACAATGCATATTTAAGAATGGCCACTTAACGACGTGTAATACCTCGTTAGCAAATTTTCTAATCAGCAAAATAAGGACGAGTAGAAATATTTCTATGCACTGCTATTAATTTACGAACTTTTTATTATTTACAATTTTCTTTATTCTTGTAAGGGTTTTTTTCTGCACTATAGAAGTTTGCCTAAATAAACAAAAACTATAATAAACACCATTAATTAGAAAAACTTAAAAAAATTGTACCTGAACTGTTATAAAATGTTTTGAGGATTTCAAATTGTTTTGTTTAAGAAATAACAATAAAACATTTATTATTAATTGAGTTAAAAATTATCCATTAAATGAGAGTTTTAATAATTAATAAAATAAATAAATTCACTAGAAATGTATAGCCAAAACATTATTATCTAAAGTGGTACCTGTCTTAATAGTCTGTTAAACAATGAAGCGTTCAAAAAGACGCTTCAGTAACTTTCTATCGTTTATATGGTAGGTGTTTGTCATCGGTTAAATTATAGATTTTAATCAGCAAGGGTTGTTGATGGATCTTTTTCCTTTCGTAAGGAAATGAAGTTCAGTGTATCTTTATATATATATTTCTTGTGTGCGTGTGTATGTCACTGAACTCCTCCTAGACGGCTGGACCGATTTTGATGAAATTTTGTGTGTGAGTTCACGGGGATTCGTGGATGGTTTAGATTCACAATTGGATATTTTATCTCGATTCTGAGTTAAGAAAAACTAAAAAAAACACGCTTTAAAAGCAAAAATTGCAACGCATTATTAGAAGCCATTAAGTTTTGCTATTGTAAGGAACTAAGTAGAGAGTAAGAAAAAAATAAAGTTCCTGACAGTTTATAGCGTCGCCATATTTGTTTCAATTTTCAATACCCTTTTTGTATATTACAATTTTAATTGCAGAAAAAAAATCATGTTTCATAGCCACACAAATAGTGAGGATGGTTTAGATTCACAATTGGATATTTTATCTCGATTCTGAGTTAATGAAAACTAAAAAAACACGCTTTAAAAGCAAAAATTGCAACGCATTATTAGAAGCCATTAAGTTTTGCTATTGTAAGGAACTAAGTAGAGAGTAAGAAAAAAATAAAGATCCTGACAGTTTATAGTGTCGCCATATTTGTTTCAATTTTCAATACCCTTTTTGTATATTACAAATTAAATTGCAGAAAAAAATCATGTTTCATAGCCACACAAATAGTGAGTGTGTGTCATTTCTCTATGTCCACGAGGTCTCGCCGCGTCAATTTTCTCCTTGGAGCGAACCCATCCGCTTAATTAAATAAACAGCTTTTATCGTTGAATGATTTCATGATTTATTTAATGAAAATATGCTCTCATAAAAAAATTAGTTAGATAGACATTCAATAGGTGTCTTTCTCTCACTCTCTCTCTCTCTGAAATGTATGTAGCTTGCTCGCGGGTCAGTAATGCAGACAATCTTTACATTCTAGCTCAAGACGGAAAAAACAGTAAATGTGGTTTACAAAGACATTTTATGAAGTGTCTTCCCGTCATTACATTTGAAAGTAGAAACATATTTACTCAAAATTTAGGTAGTAACATATTTTTATTGCAAAGACTGAAATAGAGGTGAGAAAAATTATCATTTGTGAACATAAGAAAACTACTACAACTGTATCAACTGTTATGTTATAATGTTTAAATTTCTAAATTGTGCAAGATAATACAAAATTCCATGCGTAAAAAGTCGTGGGCAACAGATACGTATAGTTATAGGTGTGGGGCTATGCATGCTGATTTTTCATATACTGCATGGATGCGAACATGTAAGAATAATTTATCTATCTTACTATAATAAAACAGTAGTTTTTCTGTCTGTCTGTTTGTACGCGATTTTGATGAAATTTTGTGTGTGGGTTCACGGGGATTCGAGGATGGTTTAGATTCACAATTGGATATTTTATCTCGATTCTGAGTTAAGAAAAACTAAAAATACACGCTTTAAAAGCAAAAAAAAACTAAGCATTGTTGATAATTAGCCTCCATGGCAATGGGCTTTTGCATTGTTGTTGCCTTCTGCGTAACCATGGGAAAGGTTTTTGGTAACGGCAGTGGCGTGCCCAAGAGGAGGGGTATGTATAATAAGAAGATACAAAATGTCCAGCGTAGAAATACTTACCGCCATATCCATATCTCACAAAAAGTACATTTGGGCAGGACAATGTCTGTCGGGTCCGCTAGAAAGATATATAGAGAGATAGAGATATAAATAGAAAGATAGAGAGAGTTATAGAGATATACATAGAGAGATAGAGAATTAGAGATATGAAGAGAGATGCTTAGTATACGTTTAAAAAATTACAAAAAAAATTGATTGAGGCATTGCAACGCATGCCGGGCATTATCTAGTTTATTATATTTTTCTTCCAGTTGCGGCAATTCGAACATGAACACGCTCCCGTTCTCTAAGCTGTCGTGCAAATGGCTGTTGGTTCTCGAACAATCGCCCGCGCCAGTCGCTGTTTGCGATGTTCGCAGCGAAGTAGCTTCGTCGATGTGCACTCAACTTGTGACCGCTCATCACCATCTCGTACACACTCATGCATTACTGACACAGAACGCCAAGCGCTGCAAATGGAACATGATGACGCAAAGCTGTTGGTCAATAATAGCGTCCGAATCATTCTCCTTTCTAAAAGCAACGGAACGCGGCCAGCGTTTATGTTGAGTGCTTGCCTTGCCTCTTCCGGCAATCTTCCAAAAGTGAGCATCAAATCCGTGGCATGTGAAAAAAAATTTCATCGTGTTGAGGTTTGTTTCTTGTTTGAAACTTGCGCGCTAGGCAAACATTAAAAAAAAAAAAAAAAACTTCCTTGGCATTTAAATTAATCGCAAGGTTTCACTAACTTCTAAAAGATTCGTTTCGATTTCGTTTCAAACTAAAACTATATATTTTTCCCCCTTTATTTTAACCAAATTTGTAGCATTACCTTATCAGCTTTACTAAAGAAAATTCGAAAAATATTTGTTGTGTTTAAATCTGCAATGTTTGTTTGTGGTAGCAACATTTATTTACACAGTTGAGGGCTTAATATAGTTTGTTATTAAAAATTTTAATTTAGCCTATATCATTTTTTTACTTTATTATTTTCTCTCAAAGATTTTAAGTAACAAATAATATCATAATCATACATTATGAGGAATGTTTTGATAAATATTTAACCTTATTTTAAATTCATTAAATACAAAGTTAAAAAATATATATTGTGTTTCCCAAAGTATCTTATTGGACACTTGCAAATTAAATACCAATAACTTTTACCTTAGAGACATATGGAAGTAAAACTAACTTAGTAGTATGAACTATTCTTGATGGTTCAAAAACATTTTTTTAAGTCTTCAGAATGTATTCGTTCAACTTCAAGAGAATATGGCTAAAAATAGAACACCCTTGTTATGAAGAAGCAGTAACTTGTGATATCATGGTCATTTATGGAAAACCTCAACCTTTCCTATAGTATTGTCTGTCCTACTTTGCCATTGAATATTCTTTCATTTCTAAGAAAAATTCTAGTAATTGGTTGACTAGCTTAGTTCTATGGAAAAAATCACTTAATTTAATTTGTTTAATGAATGATTCATGTACAATAACAGCTTAATGCTGTCGAAAATGTGCTGTTGCTATTGCTGGTGTGGTTTGTATTAAATACAGATATGACAGATATTTATGTGTTACTATTTAGTCAATTTTTGTACCTGTTCCATTTTATAAAACTAATTATTTTTATAACAACATTTTTATTTATATTGAATGGGCACAAAACTAAATTAAAATATAATTCCTATTGTTACCATGTTGGTAACTGCCTCGACCGTGTGTGATTACTTGCTGGTCACTATATTTAATTGTTTTATATTTATTCAATTTCTTGTTATATTTAATTACTTTTATTTACTTTTTGGTAATTTAATTGGTAAAATTAATTACTTCAACTTTTATGAATTTGCACTGTCGAGCTAGCGAGAGTTAAGTTGGTACACTAGACTGCACGCTTTCGGTAATGTTCGGGCCGAGCCGAAGATTTCCGAGTGGAATGCTCCGTGTGAAGACCGCGAAGAAGTGGGACTGCTCGAGGTGACGCCGGTGTGGACGGACCGCAAGGGACGAGTGCCTGCGCTGAACGAGCGTGGAGGTTTCGACGGCCGGGCCGCGGTGGAGAGACGCGAGGCGATGGACATCGCTGGTGCCCCGGGGTGGTCAAGTGCCACGGCAGCGGCGGACTCGCTGCGACTCTGAAAGTAAGACTAGAGACCCTTATTTATTTTCTGGTGATGGTTCACCTGCACGGAAGGTGGAAAAAGAAAATTGCAATTTGACTTAATGCTACGAAAACGATCGTGACTGCGTTTAACGCCTGGCGTTAATGTGATTAATACCCTCAAGAACTTATAACTACTTCTGAAGCGTGCTCGATATAGCTCGATATGTTGCTTCAAAAACAATGTGGAAAATACTGTTCGGTAAAAATGGCCATACAAACGTTTTTTTGAACTTTCATAATAATAGTTCATAATAATATTCCTTTTTTTTGTAAATCCTTGCGCATGGTGTTGTTGCGATTATATTCCCTGTATCACTTATTAATTTTTCATGTCAGTGCTAAATGTATATTATTATTATTGTACGGCGTCATCACTCGCAGTTACAGTATTGCATTAAATTCATACTCCGTACGTCTGTTTGCTTTATATGTGACGTCCCATCGATCCCACTTCAATTTGTTGCTTATAGAATCTTTTTCGAATCCCATACACACAAGACAGGGGAAGGGTACATATAAGATTTTTTTTTTATTTTCCTTTGCTTCCCTGTGGCGGTGTGTGTGGAAGGTTTTTTGTAGACCCCGGTAGCGATCAAGGTTTTTGAGATTGCTGGAGGCCGGGGTTACACTATATAATTATATATATTCAAAATAATAGTAGTTTTAGAAAATAAAGTAGGCTACATAAACTATTTGAATGAAATAGTTTAAATTGTGTTTTTTTATGGTTTATAAAAGTCTGATGATTGGGATATATATATTTAAATTTTCTAAAGTGTATAATATTTTACTTCATGTACAATAGTTTATCACATAAAAATAAAATTGTGTTGCAAACTTTTAAATGAATACCTGTAATTCAAAATTTATAATCTTTATCTCCAAAACATACAATTTTTTTTAATAACCTGTTACACCCAAACTAGAGTTACTTTGAAACCTAAATGTTTGATTTTTGGTGAAGCAAGCGAATTATTTAAATAAATTTAAAAATTTTACAATAGTTATTTAATATATGCTAAATTCGCTTTGACAAAACCGTTTTATAATTCTTTGAAAGAGGCAGTAGGGTTGTTTACAAAGAAGGAAAAACAACATTCATCGAATGTTTTGCTTATCACCAATAACGAAAAAAGTTTTCCGTGAGGTAGTAAAAGGCTAATTCACACCGGGACTATACTCGTGCCCTGCGATGTGTAGGCAACACATCTCTACACGGAGGTGCGCTCTATGGTTCCGCGGCGCCGCGGTGGCACAGGAGATATCTGATTACCTACTCGCTCCGGCGTCGTGCGCGAGCGCACGCGACGCCTTAAAATGTGAGCTCTGGCGATTAATCAAGCCAGCCTGATAACATCCCTCTCCTGAATTCACTGCAGGACGTCACACTAACACGTTCTGCCCCAGATAATTTAATAACGTTTGTTCATGCAACGAATGAACTTTTTGGTTGGAAACGAAGCACGGGATTCGTTTGGCTACGCCAGTGCACAGTCAGAAAATCTCTTTGAAAATTTTAGATAATTCTTTGGGAAAATAATTTACGTCCGTTTTAATTTTGCTGTGATGAATAAATATTCTTGTCAACTACAAATATTATTTTTTTTTATTTTTTTTTTTTTTACTGAATGAAAACATATTATTTTATGGATTACTTGAAATGTGCTTTTTGGGTTATAACAACATTATTTTACGCAATCTGGGTACGAAGTGACGTGATAACGAGGTGAAAATAAACCGTAAAAAAAAACTGATTTCACGGCAAAGAAAAAATTAACACAGTGCTGGAGGACAAAGGAAGTTCAAAGGATTCGAACGAAAAGTTAAACGTGAAGATATATTTTAATCACCTTCTTTTGCAAGTTACGCAATTTATTCATTAACGTGGTCTATAAATACTCCTTTTATAATACTTGTGAAATAATTTTAGGTAAACTCCATACATTTTAAAAAGAGCTGTCATAAATTAAAAAAAAATCCCTTTCGGCACAGCCTACAGGCGTAGGTAGATTTCAAAGTTACTATTTCTTATGGAAATGTTTTAAAACTTCTATAAACTTCTGGAACATTTTAAGAACTTAAAGTACACAACAGCCTATATATTATCGAATTGTCCAAAATTATCTTTTAAACCTTTTTTTTCATATTCCATGCAGCAAAAGTATTGAGTTTTTAACTTAATACATCCAGCATAAATAGCTTAGAACGAATTGCAAATATACCTGCTTAGGTAGTTATGAGTTTTGGTCCTTCGAAAAACTATTTTTCCCACCTTACACTAATAAGTGTTCGTATAAAAATTTGATTTGTACCAAGGTTTAAGATAATTGTTATAGTATGTTTTATAATAAATTCCAACGAATTCGAAAGTAAATAAGATTTAACGTTTAAATAAGGTATATTGCGAAGAAATACTACATATTATAGATGTCACAGTATGTATGTGTGTATATATGTATATATGTATATATGTATATATACATAAGTATATAACATTTTATGGACACGATATGTGAAGTAATTTTGCACAGATCACTTCCTATCGGATACATAAAATATGGCAATGTAAAATCTCAGTTGAGTTTGTTAATGTACATTATCCCACCAAAGTTCTAGAAATGGGGAAGGTTTAAAAAAAAACAGAAAAATCCCTAATACTCTAATAGTATGAAAAATATTACATCCATTTGAACGTATCATATCTCGTAGGAGTAATGCCAAAATCCTTTTTCTAAATAATTTTTATTCGACTAACCATAACAACAAGACATGGAAAAAAATAGGCATGTAGGACAAGAAAATTCATTACTCCCTCAGTAAGCACACCACAAGATCCGCTAAAGTTCTTTGTAAATCTTGTAATTTTTATCCAAAAATCTGTAGAAAATAATATTTCATAAGACAACCCATTCCTGCAAGGGGTTGAAAAACACAAGTATAAATAAAAATATCATAATATCCGTACCATGTACGCTATTAAATCCGTTGTTAGTTACTGTAAAACCGTAAAATATCCACTACAACTTTCTACCGAAATATTTTTTGTACGATCAACAATTGCTGCAAGAGGTTGAAAAAACTGGAATATAATTTAAATAAATTTATAATTTCCTTAGCATGTATGCTTATTAATCTGTTAATTTTACTGTAAAACTTTAAATTATTTTCTACAACTTTCGTCCAAAATATTTTTATACGATCAACCATTACTGAAAGGGGTGGTAAATTCAGGGATTAAAAGACAAAAATAATATTAACTCCCTTAGTAAGTACAATATTAAATCGGTTCAAATTGTTTGTGAACCGTATAGATATTATCTAAAACTTTGGTGAGAAACTGACTATTCCTTTTAAGTGTGAAATAAACATAGGTTAAATGACCAAAAAAAAAATCATAACGCCGTTATTAGGCAAATATAAAATATATAACAATTAATTATAAATCTTCAAAAATTGATCTAAAACTTTGGTACGAAACAATTTTTGATAGACTAAACATTACTGCAAGGGGTTGGGAAAAAAACAGGGTTTGGAATGTAAAATAAATAAATAAAACTTCCGTGCTATGTTCACTATCAAATCCGTTTATATTTAACTTTCTTAATACTGTCCAAACCTTTAGCTAGGAATACGGAATTTATAAATGAAAAAATTTTATTCTATATTTCAATTATAAAAATATCAAACCTTTAAAAATTGTAAAGTTAATCGTAAACGTTATACATACGGTGCAGTAGTAATTTCGGTGTGCTAGACAACACTTATCTTCCCGGTAAATAAAAGTTTGGCACCTGGACAATCGTTATTTAGGATTTTAAGGAACATAACAATTATAATAAAGGTAATTAAGTTATATTAAAGTATGACTTTAAAATCCACATTCAGATTTTGGTGTTGTACATAAACCTGTAGCCTATATTAAAAAAATTGGCATATAGAAATGTTTGCATTTCCCCCCTTTAGATTTCAAACGTAGACTTAAAAATTACAAGAAGAAATTAAAAACGTTTTAGCATTAAAAATTGAATAAAATTTTAGAATATGTAGGGTAGCTATGAGTAAACGACCTTTCTGCAGGTAGTCGTAGGCAGGCAGACGAAGATGTTACATAGATAAATTAATTACTTTGGCTTCTTCCTGTTCTTAGGAGCAAAATGTTAATGACGATGGCTGACATGTACAACAATTAATCAACACTTACGTTCTCACTTGGAATTCTACCCTATACCTGTACGTCTTAATTACTATGGCTAACAATCGCTCAGGTAATTATGATTAGTTGCTACTTACCTTTTTTATTTATTGTATGATCTTCACACTTTATTCAACCCGCATTGGCTATAGGATTTTTTTTCCAATGCATTAATTTACTTTCGGAAGAACAAAAAAAACACAGCAAATAATAATGCATAAAGTAAAAGTAAATAATTTTTTTTTTTTTTTGGATTTCCGGCAAAAGTCTTTGAAAAGACTCATAAAAATACATATGTGTTCAATGTATGAAAAAAAAAATTCATAATTATTTCTGAAATATATAATCTGTTTTCGTTCACAAAAATACTATATGATTGCACAAAAAAAATTACATAAGTTAATAGCCATCCAAAACTCTTCAGCCAACAATATTGACCCAGAAAGTACCACACTGGTGTGTATGTTTGAAAATGAGGGCTATATTTTATTCAACTGAGTTTAACGTCTAATTGACTCCGAGTCAACGACACGATCGAGATTGTTGGGGAAGCGAAGCCTCGGTCAGATTGTCTCAGGCAGCAGCAGCCCGCAGCGGGCGGTAAGGGCTCACATCGCAGTCAGCACCAGTCCCAAGCGGGGTGTGAAGAGTGCCTTCTTAAGGACCGCAAAGACAGTTTCAAATGGGTCAAGAACACTTTTTTATTAATTTTTTTAGAAAGTTTCTAGAGAAACATTTGGCTATATCTGCTGAGTTCAATTCATCCATCATCTTCTCGAAAGCTGAGTCCTTATCGTTCCTTTTAACATATTCACTGGACAACATGTCCCTTATGCTCTAACACATTCTGTATTAGTAAAAAAACAAAACGCGTGTAACTCAGTAAAAGTGACAGAAGAGAAACTGCTGTGGCAATTCAAACGTCGATACGTAAGTGCTCTCTTTTTATCTCTTTGGCGTCAGTAGCATTTCAAAACTATGTTTCGCGAAATCTCTTACATTAAAATTCAACCTTGAGATTGTAATTGAAATTTTACTCCCATCGTGCCCAAAAAAGTTTCACTTCAATACTATAACTTGGCCTCCGTCATCGCGAAATGAAGCAATGTAGCTGGCGGCTAGCAAAAGGAACCTGAACAACACACTGCCTGCAGGGCTGCAGTGCCAGCAACCGTTTTAAGAAATGGTGCCCTGCGCAAAGCCAGAAACTTGGTTTCAACGCATTCTAGCGGACGTTTCGAAACCATTGATACAATTTTTTATGGCAAAAATACTAACCATAGCAGCACAATCGCACGAAAATAACTACCTTAGTAATTTTCTCAAGTACTTCTGAAGAAACCATTACTTCTTGTTATGGCCATTAAAGTATACAGAATGTTTCCAAGGATAGTTTCTCTATCATAAAGTTTCATTCGGCACACGAACACGCTTGGTACGTCCCACGATGATCACAAAAATGACTATATACAAGTTAATGGCGCCAGATGCGGGTCCGCCATTTGTTCGAAATCAGCGAAAAAGTGAGCTCTGCTCATGCGCAGACTTTGGGACACAAACCGCAAACGGATAGGAAACCAAAATCCGTTCCCTAAAAAAAAGGGACTGTCCGTGTCATATCGTCCACTAGGAATACGGTTAGTGTACAGGTGTAGCATATTCAACACCTGAACCCTTATTTTTGTGTCTCGGAAAACCTGCCTAAGGTGCAGAAAGCAGCGGCTGGTAACCAGGCTGCTGTGATCGATGCATTATATGCTTCTAGCCAAAGTACCCGGAGTAAACACATCACATTATAAGGAACATCACTACCGAGTTTCGAGTCTGTGGAACATACATTTAAAAAACGGAAAATTTTGATTTTAAAGTCCCATTGATTGCACAAGCTCGGTGCATCAAGGCCACGCATCAGCAAAACCGGGACGCCAATCTTCAGCTAATTTTTGTGGGAAGGCAGGTAACCCCTAGTCAAGACGTGACGGACGCACCAAACGATAGCGTGTTAAAGATTCAAGGCAACGCCATCTATTGACAAAGTTCTAAACTAAACTGTTATAAGCACCTTCAGTTAACTTGCAGCCGCGAGGCTCACTCCGCGGATGGGTTCCACTATGGAGAAGGATAGGAAGTTGCCAGACCTTACTATATGACCGTGTGGCGGACTTAGAGAAATCACTCAAACTCACCTACCTCCTATGATTTCCTATTATTAAAAAATATATTTACCCCCGTTTCTCTCCCTTAGGGATGGAATTTCATAATTATTTGTAGTCTATGTCACTCTCCGGCCCATGAATCATCTATATGGAAAAAATCACGTCTATGTGTTGTTCCGTTGCTGCGTGAAAGAAGGACAAACGGACAAACACACTTTCGCATTTATAATACAATCAGAGATGGACCAAGGGAGGAACCGCCCCAGCGCATCGTAGTGGAGTCCAGCTTCTGATGACCAGCGCGATGGACGGTGCTTGGCGAGGGGAAAGGGGAGTGTCCGGTGCAGGGTGGAAGGGGCAGGGGGGAGGTGTTTGACGTGTCCCCCCCCCCCATCCTTTCTGGGGTCGCAGCTCACTCGAAAGGGGCCCCCGCTGTAATTAGGCACGGCGATCAATAATTAACGCTCAGGAAGCGATTAATTTGCGCTCGTCTTGTTCCTGTCGGGGCACGAGGAGATGTTGGGCTGGGGGGAGGGGGGTGGTTCTAGTTTCGAAGGGCAGCAGGAAGGGTTTTCCGGGAAGGGTTGGGAGAAAAAGGGGGAAGGGTTTGGCAGGCGCGCACGCGAGCGAGTTTCACACGCGCCTGCTGGGCTCGGTCGCGTCGGGGTGCGTCGACGCCGGGAGGACACGAACAACTGCGTAGAGCGCGGCGAATAGGAAACCATCCGGAACCGTAGCTACTGCCATGGAGTAATGCTGGATGTGGAACCCTCGCGCAAACTGCGGCGTAAACAAAATATTAGGTGTAACTCAGTACACATGATATAAGCTGAACTTCTTTGGCGATTCAAACCTCGACTCGTAATAAAGATCGCAGGCTTTCGCGGCCATTGTCCGAAGTAGCTGGGCTTCTGGGTTGTAGCCGCGTCCAAGGCTAATATTTGTATCACCGACGTTTCGGTCGACATTGCAGTCGCCATCATCAGGGTGGAGTTACCTACTGAGGTTATTAGAAGTTCTTTTGCCTTTAATACTCTCGCCTGACAGGAGTGTTTCCCGTTTGGCTACAGCTGTGGGCCAATCATAGCCTTCCTTTTCGTCTAGTTGGCCTGTTGGTGTTAGTCAATCGGAGCTGGGCTTCTGTGATTGGCTGGGGGTGCTGGCAAATCAGTGGTCTCTTCTCTTCTGATTGGCTGAGCTGTATGCATCTAACAAAAGACAGGTCGCCTCGCAAATCACATTGTTAACGTCAGCTAATTTCGACCGCTGTGCTGACAAAGAAGTATAATAAAATAGTTATAACTATCTTTTTTTTCCTTTTTATTTAAACCAGATGTATAACACTACCTAACAAAATGGTAAATAACCCGAGGCCGTTGCTAATAGAGTAGAAGTGCTGTACGTAGACCCAGCAAGCAAGCTGCGCAGTAAAACAAAATGGACGCAAGGCAGCCACACACGTTTGAAGTGAAATTTCACTCTTACATTATTCACTTGATCGATAAAACAAGATATACTATAGTTAATTTGTCCGACAAACGAAAAGAATCAATCATTTACTTGAAAGATAAAACTTTACAAAAACGTACCAAATACATAAAATACAGTTGAGTCCCGCTAATTCAAACTAATCGTGACCGAGACCTGTTCGTATTACCACATTTTTCGGATTAGCCAAATTATCGTTGTAATGCAACAGATTGTAGTGAAATACATCGTTTTAAGTATTAAGTTATCACGTAACACAATCTACAACACTTTTGAAAGCATGGCATCACTAAAAATGTTGATAATTCCTTGAGTTCTATTCACACTAATTTTTTTTCGGAACAGCAAAATTTTCGATTAGTGGGGTTTGGATAAGCTGGACCACACTGAACCATCATGTCTACTAATGGGAGACGGCCAAGTGTGTTTCAGAGCAGCTGCTATTTGATTGACTGAACGTCATGTGCGACGTGCTGAACTTTCGATGAACCAGTAATAATTTTGAAAGAAACTATAGGCCCTATTTGTTTTTGAGTATAGCTTACTGGTAAGATATTGCGTGATTTTTGTTTTAAATTATGCTATTATTTAAATGTACACCTTTTTTCGTGCCGGAAATCTAATTTGGAAGCGGCTCACTGGACAAACTTACTCTTATCTTGCAATTAGAAATGCCGGACACATTCCTACCTTGCCAGAGATAATGGATTCAGAAGTCCTCGCGCTGAATAAAATGATAGTGTCTCTAATTAGCGTTGTCTTCTACGTGTATCCGGTGGTTATGTATATTAGGAAAAAAAAACTTTTCATCATGGACAACATTTCTAATTCATATTTTAAATTACATCAATCGGTTCTAACACAGAAAAATATACAAGATCTGCAGATATGTTATCAAGCGCAGTCGACTATACACCTGTGCAAAAAATTCAGCTTTAGTCACTTTTTTTTTTAGGTGTTTGAGGCTTTTATGTTTTTTTTTCCTGGACCTCAGACAGGTGCAACCTCATTCCGTTTTGCAATGTAGCCTACCTGCAGCGGTCCTGGGACGCACGAGTTTTTTTCTTTCCTCCCCCCCCCCCCCCCCAGGCGCGCTGGTGATGTTATTGTCCGGTAAGTGAGTTCCCCTCTCTCTCCCCCTTCCAAACTCAGCTCCCGCTTAAAATAGTCGACCCGAGCATATCTGCAGATCGCGTCTGCCGCTTAGCTCCTTGTCCCTCGCAATTAACAAATAATGGAGCTGTCAATTATTTCAAAACTGCGGGTTGGGGGGGGGGGGGGGGGGGGTGTTGAAGTGGTACAGGGGTTAGAGAGGGGGGAAGCTACCAGCCATCAACGCAAACAAATCGACTCGGTGTAGATGTTCGCTCAGTTCTCTCGTCCCAGCCTCTGTTAGACTCTCTATTTTCGCACAAGCATCGGCTGACGAGAACCTGTCGAGATTCCCAGCTGGAGAGTTGGGGAAATTACACGAGACCTGTAAATTCGTTCCGTTTTAGTCCCGCGCCGCGCCTGAATCCTCCGTTTTCAACGCATAGCCAGAAGAAGAATGAAAAAATATATGTATATATATTTTCATTTTCATTACAGCTGCAATTTCGTGGTACCTAACATTCATGTCAATCAATAATCTAAGTATTTGTAACTCTTTGTTGAAAGTTCCGAATAGTTTTCTGTAAACATTTCTACTATTTGAAAAAAAAACTTATAATTATACCAAATAATTTATTCCCTTTTTTCCACCTATTAATGTGGTGGTGTGCTGGAATAATAAAGAAAAACATTAAATTTGGCCTTTCTTAGACACTTTAGACATACGTTTCAAAGGGTGGTAAAAATTAAAAACTTCTCGCTTGTTCACTTAATAATGTTTTTAAATTACTAAAAATATATTCACTGTTACTAAACACGCCAGGACCTTTATTTTTTCTGTGTGCCACTAAACCCTTATCAATGTATTTAAAATTTAATAAAAGATTTTAATAGATACTCAGTTCTAAATTATATCTCTTCTACGGAATGCGCTTGTTTCAATCACGCTTACCAGTTAACTCGCCACTCGCATAGCTCTAGCGAATTAAGTTTTTAATACTAAGCTACATACTTTTCTCGCTACTTCCTAGTTTATCACCATCTACTTATTGGTCGTTGAAGACTCGAGAAGAAACTGCTGAAGGTCAAAAACAAAGGAAAATAAAACAATTTTATTTATATTAAAAATGATTTAAAATCAAATCAATCCAAAGGGGGTGCCTTAATAACTTATTAACACACAACTTCGACACACAGAACTTAAAAATTTGGTTGTCTGTAAATTCGGTTTACGGACGATATTTTAACGTGACAATGTCATAACAAAACATTGATGAAATGATTGCATACTTTTATGAATAAAATTGAATCATTTTTATTGAATTATCACTATTTTGTATGGATACAAAGAAGGAGTGAAATGAAATATACAATTTAATTGATAAATTTACTTTTATTTGCACTCATTGATTCAAATATGTTTATTACTTTAACGAAGAGATTATTTTAACTATAACTTTTATACATGTTTGCTATTTAACTTCTTCCAATCTGTGTTATTCTGTTAAGGATAGGACGATGATAGGAAAAGTAGGAAACGAATGGGAGTGTTTCAAGTTTAATGTGCCTCGAAAAAGTCAAATCGATGGATGTTCCAATCGAGTGGAAGAGAGATAGATGCGGTTCAAGCGTACAATGAGCGTAACGGGACACAGCGTACGGGACAATGTGCGTAACGGGACACTTTTTCGTGCGTGCAGCCGGCGTTCATCGATTTATTAGACGTTGTCACGTCAAAATGCACAACTTAGAAACACATAACGAAGAAACACACAAGGTATAATATTCTACGTTACCTATGCCTGTTCTAAGTTATGACTATTATAAACTGTGTGTTTCTCAGTTGGGTGTTTTTAAGTTATGACCGTTCTTACTTATGACACTTCAAAGTGATGTGGATTTTGCAAGAATTCTAAGGAAAACAATGTAGGAATGAATGGTGCGATGCAGGAAAGGCAACATCATGCTAACCGGTGCGAGTGAGTGAGCGAGTTCACTCTCCTCGTGCAGTCGACACTCGCTGAGCTAGCAAACAACGCGCTCGATTGCGCACGACATGCTTGTTCGTTGCACAGGGAAACCTTTAGGAAACCAGTGTGCGAATTTTTAAAAAAATTTTTAATGCTGCTAGTAGTAAAATACTCTAAATTATAAATGTATGGTGTGCGTTTTTTTTAATCGTTCAAGGGACTAAAATCCATTTTTGTTGCGATAAATTATTACCTTTGTGATTATTCTCTTCATAGCCCAAAGAGTAAGTATAAGTCCAAATTTTTTAATTTTCGTTTCGTTAATTATTACTTTTTAAAAGTTAGTTTTCTATCGAACTATACATCGTTGCAACGCACAAAAAAAATATATTCTATAGCACTTAGCGAGCATTGTTAAGATACAAAGCCCAGAGCTTTAGTTGAGCCACACTAACGTAAGTGCAGTTACAATGTTGTTGGGAAATTCCCCCAAAAAAATTTAATCGTAGTTTCATAAGTTACTTTTCGCCGGCCACATGTATATATAGGTAATATTTAATATAAAATCTATTCGCAGAATCGCTAAAATAAACATTTTTTTTCTTTAATATTAAGTTGCACTTGTTGTGATATGGTTTCATTTGTTTCCTATTATCTTTGAAAGATTTGTGCAATGGGAGTGCATGACTTGATGTGAGCTTTTGGACATACGCCATTGCTTAGCAATGGAGTATGTCCAAAAGCTCACATCTTTGCTTAGCAATGGAGTATGTCCAAAAGCTCACATCAAGTCATGGTTTCATTTGGTTCTGAGTAACAGTTATATTGAACAGGAAGTTTTTTTTTTTGCAAAATTTCTGCTGTTCTATTTGTGGATAGGCAAGGAAATTATAATGGAAACATTTGTTTTTCCTTCAGATAATTTATTCGTAGGGTCACAATATGAGTTCACCGAGTAACTCGCCCGATGTAATCACACACTTACTTACGGGCTTGTTGCGCGAGTAGCCAAGGCGCCATTAGGGTCGCCATTAAACTGCGGTGGCCGCGACGTAGTTTCTGCCGGTGTCGTTGCGCTCCAGCGCTAACGAGAGTAAACAGCAGCGCAGTAGTAGTAGTAGTGATGATAATAATAATGCCCGCGTCGGGTCGCCTGATTGGCCGTAATTATCCGCGCGCGTGCAAGCGGCAGGGCTAGTGGAGAGGGGCTGGGACAGGGGGAGGGAGCTATTAGATTAGTTACAATTAGCCGCGGCTATTCCCCCCCCCCCCTCCCCGTCCTACTGTTAGTCGGGACGATAGGCGTCGCGAAACGGCGCCGTGTCGCAGCGAACAGAATACAGCGCTCGCACCAACCACGGCTAGATCTGCGCCCGTTGCAAGCCGTCATCACCAAACCACTTTGTCGTGTAGACCTCTCATCTTTTAGTGTACGGCATTTCGTATGACGTAGAGACATGCAAAGTTCGCGGATTCATTTCGCGATAGGCTAGCATCAAAACAACTATACCTTCGTACCGCTTCTGCGATTGGCCCACATTTTATCCGGGGAACTGTGAGCCAATGGGAAACACTAAACCAAGAAAGTGCCGAAATACGGACAGCCTAGTTGAGACGTCTCACGCGTCAGTAGCCAATGAACAGGTGTCATTTCCGCGAGTATTTAAAGGACTGTGGAGTCTATCATAGTTTTGACGTTTACATTTACTAACCAAGTTTCACAGTCACGGTTTTGCAGGTCGCCTCAGTGAGGGGCTTCTTAATTACAGGGGAAGGGGGGCTCGTGGCTCCACCTGGGATCTAAACCCATGCTTAAACCTGGAGATGTGGTAATGAAAGCAGACGCAGGGGGAGACAGTCGCCGTGGCGCCCTGGCCCTCGCAGGGCAGGATGCACGGTTCGCCGGTCGCGAGGGGTGCGACCCTGCGTCACACGTCGGCCCTGCGGCCCCCCGGACACCCCCCGCGTCATCGGCGACCCTCCGGCAGCGATACCCTCCCTTGCCCTCCGCGGGTCGCCTGCTCCGCGCGGCCGTACTGGAGCGCCATGGCACCATGGGTTACAAGGACGAGGGGGGAATCCTGCCACAGTTTCTTACACACTACACGGCATGAGTACGCCGACATCACTCTCAGAGTAGTGTATAGAATACGTCGGTCAACTCCAGCAGTTTCTTTGGTTAATTTAAAAGACTACACATAGCACTTCTAAGAAACAAATTGTTTACCAAACTTTGTTATAGGAAGCAGCAATACATATGTTATTTTGACCAAGATAAGTAAAAAAAAAAAAATTATGGAAAATCTCGTTTTCCATTATGGTATTTTTCCCCCTGTTCCGAAGAGGCCAAGGGTAAATCTGTCGTTATGGTAATTTTCCATTTTGGTACTTCCCTCCCCCCCCCCCTCCCCCGGCATAATCACAGTGTCTCCACATCTCTGCGTTATTGGCACCGTTACTGGCATAAACAATTGTTACAACCAATATTTTAAGATAACGTTTGTGATTTTTACAATAAATTTTAACGGATTAGAGAATATACAACATAAAAAGGTTTATGATATTTCATGTATTTTACCCCTTTTTATTTCCATCCCTTTGCAATATTGGTTGGTAAAATAAAAATTAACTTTAATAAAAGTTTAAGACCAATTTTAGGAAGTTAAAATAAATATGAACGGATTCAATAGTGTATATGGTACGAAAGTTTTATTAATTTTTTTGTTTCAACCCATGTTTTACTCAGCCCCTGTTTTTCTCGTCTTATCAAAAATTTGTTCTTATCAAAGTTTAAGGTGGCGGGTGCCACAGTAATAATTATTACTGCACTGTAGTGGATAAAATTAAATTAACATGGCGGCGGTGCACTCTAGCATACGAAAACAAGATGGTGGCCTCCAGCGGACGATAACATGATAGCGGCCTCCAGCAGACGAAAATAAGATGACGGCCTCCAGCGGAAGAAAACAAGATGGCGACGTGCAGGAGACGAAAACAATATGACGGCCTCCAGCAGATGAAAACAAGATGGCGGTCATAGTGTCATACTAGCTGGCGATATAGGTATACCTTGGCATTAGTGGTGGGAGGTCAATCTGCTGGTGGCTTCCGTGGAGAGAGATCTGTGGTCATTTTTATTTTTATACTCTCCCGGTTTGAACTGAGTACTCCATTATGTAAGTGCGTTTTTAATTTAAATTTTATTAAAAATTGAATAATTTTTTATAAATTTTAAAATCTTTTCCCATTAAAATGTGATAATAAATACGGATTTTCAATATGGCGGCCGTGACTCATAATCCAAGATAGCGGAGTGTTTTTATTGAATTTTTGATTAATTATTTTTTTATAAATTTCAAAATTTTTCTTGGTGGGTTAATGAGCAAAATTTAATATTAAAATGGAACGAATGGAAATGTGTATCGGGTCACACGACACTGTTATTTGATTTTAATCCCTGACGAGCGCGGGCAGTGCCCGGGAGAAAGCTGTCCCCTAGAAGCTCTCGGCGTGTTCGCGACCCGAGGCGCCCTCGCAGCTGCAGCAGCAGCTGCAAGCAGCTGCCGATGCCTCTCTCTCGGCAGGTAACCCCCGCCCGCTTGTTAGCACACGCAACACCCGAGTCGCAATTAGATGTAAAAAAAACACGGTGGGCGGACGCGAGGCGCTGCTAATAGAATCAAGCCATACACGATAAAAAAATTCTTTCGTTTTTAGTTTTTTTTTTTGCGGGACCATCTTTAATAGCATTAAGGGCCGGGAGGGAGATGTTGGTCCAGGGAAGGAGATCGATGTAGGTTGTTGGAAAGGGGGGAAGATGGAGGCTTAAGGCTTTTCGTCAGACATGAGTAATGCCGGGATAATTGACGTGTCCGCGTGTCGCGGGCGAAGCAGAAGGTCCCTGGCGGAGGAAATCCTCTCCTGGAGTTAGCTTAAGCGCCCCGCCTACCCGGGCACGCTCACACGCTCACACGCACACTCACACACTCACACGCACACTCACACACACACGCACACTCACACACACACGCACACTCACACACACACGGTGCGCAGAGCTCCAGGAAAAAACAAACACGATTTCAAAACTACTCAAGACATCCGAGCGAGATCCGTTCACGAAAAGCATTTAAGATTTCGCCGAGGGCCGATTAAGTACTTTTGATTTCAGATTAAGTTTTTAAACCGTATTTTTTTAGAAGAGTTAAAAATGGCTAAAAGGTGTGGCTTGAGTTAATTTTTTTAGGCCTGAAACAACCGGTACAGATCCTTGAAAGCACCTCAGGGACTTGCATTGCACTCCTTTACCTTTATTTCTCCCACCATGTAATGTTACGGTCACCGCTCAAATTTAGCTGATTTTTATGTTACGAAACGACCTTTCCTGCTTTGCTGTTAACTTGATGGGATATGCGTCAAGCGATGATTATGTTTAAGTGTAATTTATGGACTATCACACTGGGATATCTGTGAAGATACATCATTATATTTTAACGGAATCATTGTCAATAAAAATTTCATTCTATGTATTAGTGGTGAAATGTTCTTGAAAAAATTTAAGTAATCCAGTATTAACTTATTTTTAAAAACTTTAATAAATGGATGTTTATATTTCTGATAGACCTGTTTAATGATTAATAAAAAAGTTTCCAAAGACAAAAGAATTTTTTTGTCATAATGTTGGTACCACATGTATTAAACACACGTCTATCGGACTGAAGTGACAACAAGTTTTCTTGTAAAATTCTTCGAGCTGTCCGGGTATAAGTCTCTAATGTGTTCGGTAACAGCCTTAATGCTCTCTCCCTCTCTCCAGAGGGACGGATGGTCTGGTATCTTGATCGGCCGTCTGTTCCGACACGAGTTTCTTCGCTCACTCCACCCAACCATCGGCCCGTCCTCCCAGGCGCTAACCTGCTCCCCTCACCACCACCGCCCAACCGCCGCGGAGCAGGGCTGACGCTTTGTGTTGGATTTAATCTGCACTAATGGCATAATTAGCCCGCTGTCTTGCCCAGGTACAGTCCGGGCGGGCGCTTATACACGGTCCCGCGCTGCGGCAGGCTCTCAGCGCCTTGTTTTGTTGCCGTCGGAGCGCCTCCGGACGTCTTCCGAGCGAACAATGCACCTACTGGGCGGGGAAGTCGTGCAACGGCAATTAACCAATAACGGCTGTTTGAGAACACTCGCGTCAAACACATGAGGGGTTTTTAAGGCCCCCCGCCCACCCGGGCACACACGCACGCGGTGCGCATGAGCTTCAGGAAAAAAAGAAACAACGCGATTTCAAAACTGCTCAACATATCCGATTGGGGTCTGCTCGCGAAAAAGCATTTAAGAGTTCGCTGAGGGCCGATAAGTAGTTTGGTTTCCGGATGAAGTTTTTAAACTTTATTTTTAAGAAGAGTCAAGGAGTTTTTTTCAGAGTATTTTTTTAGGTATATAACAACCGGTACAGATTCTTGCATTACTTAGATTACATTACTTATATTAGAGGGACTTGCATTAAACCTTTATTTTCATTTCTTCGCCATATAATGTTATTGTCACCTCGCGCCAATTCAGTGCCTTGTGCTTACAGGTGATAATGCACTAGAAATACCAGCTAGCAGCTAGCGTCACACTTATCAAACCGCCTCAAAAATACATATAAAACCCTTAAGTGTGGTTGATTTCCATGCATAATACAAAAAAAGCCTTGTTTCAGAACTAACTTCGGTTTAATAGAACAGTATTAGTTTCCTTGTATGTTTTAAATATAATCTAGAAATTCTTTAAAATTTCTACGTGGTTTTGGAAATAAATATTTAACAAATTTGATTGCAGTAAAATTTGGAAAAGTTTAAATTTCTATTAGTAGTCCTTTTCAAAACGTCCTACACGTATAAAAAATGGATTACTTAAATTCAGACAACATTTCCCTACTTATCCATTGAATGAATTTTTTATTGACAATTATTATGTTATACTTATAGTTATGTGTCGTCACAGATATCCCCGTCTGATAATGCATAAATTACACTTAAACGTAAACATCGCTTGACGCATATCCCGTCAAGTTAACAGCAAAGAAGTAAAGGACCTTTTATAACATAAAGTCTGGTAAGTAGTTGTTATGATGAGAAAAGCATAGTTCCTTACGAGCGTAACAGAACAGCAATGGCGGTAACAAGGACTCAGGAGTTTATATCTTGATGCAGTCCATTACATCCTTCTACTGCTAAACCAGTGAATGAAACAATTTTGTGCAACGTCACTTAGATTTGCCGGTATACTTATAGGTAAGTCAATATTTAAATTAAGTATTTATTTTTATTTTAAGGGTAAAACCACTCATAAAAAAGCTTTATTATTTAAAAATCATTAAAAAAATTATTTCAAATTACTTCAATCCACAATATACATACTTCAATTGATTAAATTTCCTTTGAATCCCTTCAAAGCATAAATTAAAGTTATACGAGTTACCAAACATATTTACACCTACAGAAAATACAATTTCTTTACTTTTGATTATTTTTTTCCTTCCTTAAAATAAATACTCAAAAAATCATCTTAGATATTGAATCTTTAAATCGTAGTATATTGAGGTTTAGCAGCATACACAAAATGTTTACAACAGAAAACACTTAATTAATTTCTTTCTTAAATTAATAGTTTTAATAATAAATGTGAAATTCATATTCCCTTCGGTACTATATTCATCTGGCATATTGAGGTTATACGACATACTAAACATTTTCATGGTCAGAGAAAATATATATTAATTTTTTATTAATTTTAACATTTTAATTTGATTGTAACTAATGTTGTTATAGATATCTCTTTCAACTAGCATTAATCTCAACAAAAAAAAAATTAAATTGTGCGCGCTATTTTCTTAAACTATACCAGCTGCAGCTCCTTAAAATCAGGTTTAGATTTTTTTGCATGCGTGTTGAATGAAACTACGTTGGCGTAATATTTTACCACTAAAGCTAGAGAAGATTAATAAAATTAAGCTCTTGCACTGCAAACTCTATTACATAATCAAACGCATTACATTAGTTACAAACTTAAAAGACAATTCCTCGGTGAAACTTGGACAAACAAAGTGATGCGTGTCTTTATGACCTCAAACATGTAACAACAGCTTTTGTCCTGGCTATATTTTTCGAAAGTTCTACTGTCTTTAATTTTTAAATAGTTTAAACTGCTCCAATTAAATTAAATTTGACTACAGTAATGTGTTAAAATTACTCCAATTGAATGAGTTGATTCTTTGAGATTATTTCTGAGACTAATGTTATTGGCTCCACATGTGTTTTTCAAAAGTATTTCCATTAGATACCACTACGAACAAAATAAATAGTGAGGCCTACGTGTTTACTAGTAGGCAGTAGCTCTTTAGTTGAATTGTCATGTATAGACTGAGTCAGAATTCAACCAAAAAACTTCTGTAGTAGGTTCATCACGAAAAAATAAGTTTGAAACCTTGCCTACATATGTACGACTTACGATCGAAAGTGCTTTCCAAGGCCTTTGAGTTTGACCCGACCAACTGGCTTATTGCAACATAGAGAAAGTGTTCAAGGCGTAACTTTGAGTGTCGGGCTGATGCTTAACTAAACATAGTTCAACAAACTTGGCAAAACTTGTTGCTGCAGTAAAATTATTTCATTCAAAGACTTGGGAGTAACAGCACATCAAATAAATGTAAGGTAACTGGGGGTTTTACCTCACTGTAATTTTTTTTTTTTGTAAATGGAAAAGAAATATTCATGTAGAATTACCGATATTTGTATATACCTATCTCTACATTTACATGAAAAGAACTGTATCGCTACAAAATAGTGTTCGCAATAATACTGGCTTCGGATTCTTATCCACGCTATGCTTCGTGTTGTCTCATCACCTCCAACAGTTATAAAGTTATTTGTAAACGCTTCCCTGAATAGCTCTTTCCAGTATTAACTGCAGTATTAACATGAAGTCCAATTATTAAATATTTATTATCAATTTATTCCGTTGTTTTAAAAAAAAGTGCTTGAACGAAACATTAACTAAAATATAAAATTAAAGGGCCAATTTTCTTAAGGAATGCTTAGTATTATCTCGAAAATCGTGTTTCGTTTATACAAAAATAACCATAGGCGTTGTACAAAGATACAATAGATTACAAACAATTTTTTCGTAACATGTTTCCAAAGGAATCTTCTGTTACAGTACAATGTTTTTCTGTGCAAATGTTATACCAATTAAATCATTTAAAGACAGTGACAAGTTTTGCGTTGTTTGAAGAAATATTTCAAATAAAATTTACCCAGGCAATTTTTCCTCAGTAAATATTTTCTCTATTATTTGAAATTAACCAGTTGTACAGCTCAACTTCAAAAAGTGTAGACCAACTTTGGAAAGCACTGAAGAACTTAAGTCGGAAAAATAAATAGTTTCTAATTTTTTTTGTGATGAACCTGCAGCCGAAGTTGTTTTTTTTTTTTTTTCGGTTGACTTCTGACTCAGCCTATACATAAAATTTATTCAGATTTAGAGTGCAGTGGCCAGTGAGACATTCAGTGTCGGGACATCTAGCGCACCCGGTCTACCGCCTCGTTAGTCACCGGACCAGACTGTACGGGACTGGCACCGCGCCTGCCACTTCCCGAAAAACTCCATCGCCGTTATTAAGTTACTGCGTCCACGAGAGTGAGTGTGTGTGTGAGAAAGAGAGCGAGAGAGGCGCTAGTGCGTCCTCCGACAGGGCTTGTTTGTCAGCTCTCTCCTTAACCACGCCACCCTTGTCCACCCAACCACTCAGAATTCTCTCTCTCTCTTCTTTTCTTTTAACCCCGTCCCTCCATTATGACACCTTCTTTCTCCGTCACCAGGGTTGTCCTTAGGGCCCCGCCTACCCGGGGAACACATACAGTGTGCAGAGAGCTTCAGAAGTAACCGCGCGATTTGAGAACTGCCCAAGATTTCAGAGTGGCGCCTGTTTACGAATGATGGCGGATGAGTAGTTAACGTGTCCGCATTTAGTTTTTAATTTTTTTTTATGAGATTGAAAAGGGCTAAAAACGCGCGTTGTCAGAATAATTTTTTTAACATGATACTTTCGGTACAGATTCTTGGAAGCCCTCGAGGGAGTTTTGGAACACCGTATGATGTTACGGTCACCGATCGCAGCTCTTTAGTTGCCCCCGTGCACGACGAGAAGACTGCGCGCCAGTCCAGAGGAGACACCGCGCTAGAAGCACCAGCGAGCGTCGCGCCTATCATCCCGCCTCACCGACGCAGACACATCCTTGAACAGGCGAGTTCACGTGCCCCACTATTTCTTCCTCTCTCTCTCTCTCCCTTTTTCCCTTGGCCTAACACTTTAACTCGCGTCTTCTCTCCGACGGGGAAACTAATTGAGTCCGGAGGAAGAGGGACGAAGAAAGCTTTAAATCCTTTTTATAAGTGGGCGGTCTCCTGGGACGGGACTCGGCAGGGAGGGGAGGAGAGAGAGCTTCTTTTTTTCGTTATTATTATTTGGCGTGATTAGCCTTGTTACAAGGAAGTGACAGGCTTATTAATTTGACGGAGTATGTTGCGAGAGCGCCGGGTTTTAGAGGGCTCAGCCGGAGAGGGGGGTTGGGGGGAGGAGATTACATGTTAGACAGTGGGATAGTGTGGGGGTGCAACGGTGATGGAATATCGAGCTGAAGGAATAAATCTCGCTTGGGACTTTATTCACGAACGGGAAAGTTGCTCGCAGATGAATATCCTCAGCTCTACATTGGTAAAGCAAATGTCAATAAAATAAATAAACTATACAACTTTTATTTTAAAAAAAACATCAGAATTATGTTATTGCAATGAAGTTGCTGTTTATATAGACTCTAAGAGTTAAATTTTCTAGCCAGTCATTAATAAAAATATGTTATAAAATAAATATGTAACAGTAATCTGAAAGTAACCTCTTTATGGAAAATAAATAAATCACTTGCATTACTAATTCACAACGCCATCACAAAACATCGGCTCCTCTTGCCTGTTTTCAGCTAACTTAGACTTGAGCACACTATTAGATGCACACAAAATCCTGAAAAGTTTGACGGATTGCGAAAGATCACGTGGTAAAAAAACTTGTAATTATTTCATCAACCAAGTTACTTTATTTTTTTCTTCAAGGATTTTAGTTTGACAAACTGCAACACAATAGGACTGGGTTCGAGTTAATCCTCTTTCATGAAGAAAAAGAAAAATCACACAATTCAGATCACTGGCGGATACAGAGAGGGGCATAGCGGCATGCCCCCTTCCCCCCAAATCATAAACCCTTAATAATTTTTTAATTTTCTCCTGATTCCTTAACATAGTTTAGCAAACTTAAATATTATTTTACTGCAGTTATATAGATAACAGGGATGTTTTGAACCACAAATATAAATGTAGTAAATATTTCCGTTTTAATTGTACTAAAATTTAATTAGAAAATTCAATTTGGCCCTTTCCTGACCATTATTCTGTATCCAGATACAATGAACTGTAGACTAACGATAAGCTGCAGGCTGGGACAAAGCATGCGCAGGAAAAAAAAAACCTTTTTTTTGGACATTGATTTGCTTATTTGATTCTAGGAATACCAAAAACGAGTGTAATGGATGATATGGTCGCTCATTTTCGAGTTTATCAAATCTCTAGAATGTAATTTCAATGAGTCAGTTTTGAAGACCAGGTGTTTCATGAAACGTAAAATAAAACACGTATTCCACTGAATTATAACATAACATTTAATAATGTAAACAAAAGCGAATATCTTGTGAAATATCATTTTTTTGTCAACAAACGTACGTATTATTGTTTTCATTGTTCTTCTGGCAAATCGTGTTTTACAACTGGTTCCATGCGCTGAAGCATCTAAAATATCATTAGCCTATGAAATAAACATGTTTTCACTGGTGACAACAGTGTAAATAAACTAAGAGAGCTATTAAAATTAAATATTATGAGTACTGCCATTCAAATATCTGCTTTTCTTTGAAATTAAAAACACTTCAAATAATGAAAGGTTTTTTTTTTCTGCTTTATTTTATAAATGGCAGATGTCGCTCTCTGGTGCTTTTTGTTTATAGGATGCTGTTTTCAACCCTAATGTCGTTAATGTGAGATTCTGTATATGTTATTGTATTCCTTCCCACTGGTATCAAAAACAAAACAGGCTACCATTATGTATGCACTGCAACGTTTCAGAACAACTGGCTGAAATCACACATCGTGCTCGGTGCAACTCACAGTGCTGACGTAACGAGGTTCCCCCCTCCATCGACGACTCTTGGGGCTTTTCAGACAACACTGTCGCCGCGAGCTCCCTCTGGCACACCATTGGCCCGGGGGTGTCGGTGGGGGGGGGGGGGGGGTAACACAGCTACATTGATTGTGTGTGAGAGGTAATGCATAAGCTATTATCAGGCAAACAAACCAGTGAAAATTAATTCACTTTATTTTAGTTGCCATGTACCTACGTTTTGGTGTAACAAACCAGAAATTTTCATCACCTACTAATTTATATAGATATTTTTAATTATAAAATAACATTAAGTGATTTTTACGCGGTTTAAACATATTTCACTTTGCAATTGCCAATTAGTCGTCAAGTAGTTAACTTAACATCATAAACCTAAGACCAGTTCCGTCGGAGAAGGCCAGCCATCATCATCATTCAGTGACCAGGTATGTACCACGTAAATAAGTGGTCATGGGCCCTTGTAAATAAATTTTTGGCCCGGGGCTGCTCGTTTCGGGCGGCCCAAAAAAAAATTCTTTGGATCAGAACCTCCTGCCAGAGTGGTTTTTTCCAGTAGTTATGGACCCAATGAACATATAGCGACACGTGTCACTCCAAACATGGTTTCAGTTTCCGCTGTAAGCGTCGCACTTCTATAACCCCCTCCTTGTTCTATGGCTGCGACCACTCACGTCCGTTCTTGGGCCGCCCCGCTGTCCCCGGCGCACAGTGTAATATATTTTCATAATCTGGCTGGCCAAAAGTATTGCAGATTAACAATTTGAGTGAAATGTGCAGAAATATGTTTATAATTTATTGTATTTAAACTGGCATTGTATAAAACATAATATATTCTATTATGAAATACACTTACATACCAATTATTAAATTTTTGAGATTCTATGAACAAAATAAAAAGTTTTTTTAACCTATTTAAACACGACACAAAGTTTAGCGACTCAGTTAAAATCGCTGCTGTCACATTCTTCGGAATCGATATCTGGTTGTAGAGATTGGATGTCACTATATTCAATTTCTGGAGCTTTTAGAAGCTTCATGACTTAATTTGCTATGCTATGTTTTGTTTTCGGAGGAGCACGTAAGCTTGCAATGAACGTGTCTGATGTGATCAGCAGTCTATTAATCAAATCTGCATTTGTATCAACCCTAGACGTCTTCCGTGTAAATAATTCTCTAAATTTTATATTGTGCTTATTTCTAGCTTCTTGTGCTTCTTCCGAATGCTGACCAATTGGAATAACACAATAAGTAATTATGTCTTTCCCATGGAAAAGAATTTTATGAACGCTTACGGGCATCGAATACCATGAATACTCCTTAATGTACAATTATCTTGTGGCCTTCGCGTATTATTGGAATTTATCGAGGTTGGTGGGAATTCCGCTATTAATACACACACGGACATGCTTAATAAGCTCAAGATTGACACCAGTAATTTCTGCAGACTTTTCAGGGTTCCGAATAAATAGTACAGGCCGTGTTCCCGTCATTAGTGTTTCCTGTGTGTTGTTTTGGCATATCTACTAGTAAACCCAACTCACTTCTGATCTTTTCTTGTTCTAGTTTCTTATTTTCTGCTAGTTTCTTTTTATTCTCAGCACCTCGCACCTGCCTTGATTTGATATTGAGACGATAAGAAATATGCAAAATGTACCTATTCAAAAAAATCGTATCCATGCATGCAGAGGTGATAGGCCCAGAGAAACAAAATTGCTATCTGTAGTTTTACCTAAGATGAGTCTTTCATTGTTCATTTATCTGGGCTTGGCACCACATAAATAGCATTTATGTGTGGACGCACATGCAACTAGGGCATTGCAAATTTTTCCATCGATCATACACAAAATCACTGCTGCCTATACTAAGACTTCTACGTCATTTATTATTATTTTAGTGGGTGTCAGTGAAGCTACTTGTTCTATTTTATCAACATCACTTCTAATATGGATCCACTGTTTCCTTGGCAAACACGAACTTGAATAGACGACAATATTTTGTCGATGATGGCGAAGGGTTCTGCCACATAACATTTTTATTGCTTTGGTCATTTTCTGAAACCATTTGAATAGGCACCATTAATATGCTAAATAAATTTTCATCACTGCACTGTTCTCCCGAAAAGTTTTGTTTGTACCGATTGTGCTCCGCTCCATCATAATCCCATTTTATAAATCAATTTAATGTTCCCAAATCAGTAATTGTTTTCAGGGTCTCTTCTTGAGCTTTGCATAATCTTTTTACAGTGTGGTCCATTAAAGACTGCAGCTTAATTTCGGCGTGCCTTTCAGTCACATTAATGTCCTTAGGGTAGCAAAGCTGTTTTGCCGCTTTAACTTTGTAATATGGCGAATACCGCTTGCTGCCAACATTTTTTGCTTGCTGGCGTATTACAATATATTGATGTGTCGTCAAATATGCATCGACCATTAATGATAGAGCTTGATCTCCTGACAAGCCAACATTTCTAGAGCTTTCAAAACATTTACGCGCTTTCTTTATGGAATTACCTCTTTCAGATGATGAGAAACAGAGCTCTTTAACAATAGCTGCTGAATCTCTTTTTCTTTCTCTTTGAAGCTGGGCTTCGGTTGCCATCGATATTTCTTCCTGACTCGATGTTTCAAGAACATGTTTGATTCGCTTTCTTTTTGTTATTTTGCTGGAGCTTTCAAAGTCTTTTCGTAGTCTTCCGGTCCGATTATTCGTTGAAGGAAGTGCGACATCTTCGATAGCGCTAGTGACAACGTCAGGAAGTGATATATTTTCTTCCAACCACAATGAATTTGCGTTCAAAAAACGTTCTCGATGTCTTCCTGACTTTGACAACTTTTGTTCAATTTTTTGACAAACACTTCGAATACTAACTTTCAAAGTCTTTAAAATGTCTTCCAAAAAAGACCCGTCTCCTAGCTCTTGCAATTTATGGAATAATAAAGCGTCCGTCGTGGTTTCTTTTACGTTAGCAAACCAAACGTCGAAAAATTTTCGACGCGAAAGATGCGAAGTCATTCTGAAAAAAAACGAACATCGCAATAATTCGCAACAAACAGATGTGTTTTGTATAGCTGATGAGTAACTCTTTCCAAATAAAACATTACAATGCCTGTATAATGCGATGTAATATGGTTAAACTCAAGTAGAAGCTAACTTACAAATTTATTTAGTCATATTTAAACACTATCTAGTCTAATGTTGCTCACGGTTGAATTTAATAACGTAGAAAATAAGAAAATGTTTATAAACTTACCTCCAAACTCTCAAAAACAATTATCCAACAAACTAGAGATACGACCGTAGTCATCGAGCAAACTAGAGATACGACCGTAGTCATCGAGCAAACTAGAGATACGACCGTAGTCATCGAGCAAACTAGAGATACGACCGTAGTCATCGAGCAAACTAGAGATACGACCGTAGTCATCGAGCAAACTCAGACGAATGACGGAGTCGCTCGGTAAACCCGATCAGCGAAACTCAGGTAGTCGGCCGTTTAGACATTTTTTTCTATATTTCGACGCGACTTCTTAGAAAACAAATAATACAACGTGGAAGTATGGTTTGTGTATTTTTTTTTTTAATAAGCAACTGGTTTGTCTGAATAGGCATGTATGAAAAATTACTTTTGACCAGCCAGATTATAAAAATATCACACTGTGCGGCGGGCGGAAACAAGAACAGCCTTGTATGTACCCAAGAAGTGTTTAAAACCGACACGACAGGTAGCGCTACTGTACCTAGCTAGTTCTTTTTAACTTCATAGATAACGTTAGTGCTTATAATTAAATATTATAATAATTGAAATGTTTATGGCGGAATGAAATGTATGAATTAAATAATAAATTGTAGCAAAAAATAATAATAATTATTTAATATTATTGTATGTTTAGTGTGTTTTTTTACGATAATATGTTACCACCTGATTCTTTCTATAATAACTGAAGAAAAGGGAATTAGCACATATAACACAGTCCATAACGGAAAAAAGCCCTTGTTCTGAAATTGCGTCGGGTATCCTCGCAATAAAGAAGTCTTGAGGCAATTATCTAACCTAAATAAACTGACTTCACAGCTTAAACTGTGCGCGATTTTGACAGGGTACTGTTCTTATAAATACAATACTCATTTTTATTCCTTATTCTACCTATATCATTGTTTTTTGAACTATTAGAGACCAGATACTTTTTTTTAATAATAATCGAAGTTGTGAAAAAATTGTTTATTTATTTATTTCATTATTCCGGACATTTACTTGTATAATGTACTCTTATATTATCTTAAAATAGTCCCATGTTCAGTTTTTCAATTTTAATTATCGTTCAGTGCTCGGTTTGGTCGTTTTTCGGTTTTAGTTGTGAACAAATTACCGCACATATACACACCGAGTTCGCAGGCGTTCCCCCAGGAGCGCTGCGCGCGCACCGCGCCAAGGAGAAAGAGTGCGCGCTGCTTGGTGCGCATAGAACAAAAACAACTCTGGTTTTCACTCTGATTAGCGATAAATTAGTGACTTTACCAACTTTTTAAGATGCAGAACGACGAGGAGTATCCCTCTCTTCCCATTTTGATTGCCACACCACCAAGAAACTCTCCAGTGCACATAAATGCCCATAACAACATCGAAACTAGTGTCGTTCATGGCACTGTTTCACCGTCAAACAGTGACCACACCGACCCATCCTCGCGCCCAGTGACTCCGAACGAGAAACACAAAACACAAACAGCTTGTGTAAAGGTATCCGAACAGCGCCGACTTGATGGACTATCCCCACATCATGCCTCCCATGCACCATGACAACAACAACGATCACGACCTCGACATTAAGCAGCACGCCAATCTTCAGCCACATGTGTACGGCTCCGAGCACTGACTACCAACAACACCAACAACAACACCAACAACAACACCAACAGCATCAACAAGAACTGCAGGAACAGATTAACCAGCAACTCCGACAGCTCCAGTTACAGCAACAACAGCGACAACTTCCTGCCCTGCTTGACCTACCACTTGGACCACCACCACCAGTGCACCAAGCACCACCGCCTCCCCAGGACATTATCATGGAGGATGGCTTCGTAAAGCCTAAAAAGACATGCAAACGCCCCAGGACAGACTCAATCGGCTCTGTCTCATCTATCACCTCCACCATCACCACCAGTAACCGCTTCGCGGACAACCTGCACCTGGATGCAGACGACAACGACGACGCCCCCACCCTCCCGACGACGCAACCGAAACCAAAACCACAAAGACAGCACCAACAGAAACGCACTGTACGAAGAGACCACCAACAGCCTTCCACTTCCTCCGCCCCTGGCCCATCCTCTGCCCCAGCCCAGAACAACCCCTCATCACAGCCCAAAATGCCACCCATCTCTTGTATCGTCCCAGCTCACACCCAACCATTTCTTACAGCAGCAAGACTCCAGAAACAGCTGACTGGCATCCTTACCATCACCAGCATAAAGGACAAGACCTCCTTCTACACATCAAATGCTCATGACCACACCATACTGTACGACTCCCTGAGACAGAAAGGGTTCCAACCCTTCACTGGACTACGCCCCGATGAAAAATGCGACAGGGTGGTCATAAAGCGACTGCCCCTAGCAACCACTGCTGACGAACTCCGAGAACAACTCCAGCAAGATGGCTACCCAGTGTCGACGGTGGTCCCACTGAGGATGGGCCCGGACGCGGACACCAAGCCATTCTTGGTGTCCACGAATCAGACAGGGGAAGCCCCCCAACTCCTCCAGATCAGGAACCTTGGCGGCTGGGTGGTCAAGGTGGAGAAGTACCGTGGATCTGGCAGAGTTCCGCAGTGCTATCGCTGCCAGACCCCTGGCCACCGCTCCAACAAGTGCGACCGCATCCTCCGGTGCTTCAAGTGCGCCGGGGAGCACTGGTCCCGGGAGTGCACCGCCGGCCCCGAGAAGAGGAAGTGCTGCCTCTGCAATGGTGCCCACATCGCCACTTCACCGGAATGCCCCACACTCATCGCCTACACGAAACGCCACCCACACAGACCCACAACAGATGCTCCCACTCCCACTTCTGCACCACCACCACCCAACACCACCTCACACCGAACATTTCCCCCCCTCAAGGGAAACGCCTGGACCAAACCGCCAACCATCGCCACGCCACCCCTCCCCCCACCTAGCACCACTCCCCCGGCCACGAACAACCCAACCACCTCCGCAGAAGCTACCTCCCTCACCGAAACCTTTCACACCATCATCTCCTGGATAAAAAGCTACCTGCCCATCATCCGCCACACCATGACTGCCCTCTCCCAAGCCCCCACCAAAACCGAAAAGTTTGAGGTACTCCTTCAAGCCCTGCTCTCACTCTTCGAATGAATCCCACGCCACCCCTCAAGATCCTCATCTGGAACACCTTCTCCCTCCTCCCCAAGCTCCCAGACCTCCTCCACCTCATCCAGAGCCACTCCCCCGATGTCGTATTCCTTTCAGAAACCTGGCTCTCTCCCACTGACCAACTCCTGATCCCCGGCTATGCCACCCACCGCTCCGACCGCGACGGGAGGGGTGGGGGGGGGTGGCACTGCTCCTCCATTCCAGAATTTCCCACCATCGCCGCAACACCCAAACGTCCCCCGCGACTGAGGCGGTCGCTGTTCGACTCCACGGAGGTCCCTACGCCCTCACCCTGGTATCCCTCTACCTCCCCCCACAACACCTCTTCCCCACAGCTGAAATTGTGGCCCTCGGTAGGCTGGATGCACACGTCGTGCTTGCGGGGGATCTCAATGCCACACACCCTTTCTGGGGCTGCATGACGGCCAACAGAAGGGGCCGTTCACTTCGTCAGCTCCTCCGCACCTCCCACCTCTCACTCCATGCCCCCCCTACACCCACATTCTACCCAGCTCAACAAAACAGACATCCTAGCATCATAGACCTCGCCCTTTCCTCAGCTCTCCCCCTCATCACAGACCTCCGCACCATCACCACCGGCACCTCAGACCACATCCCCGTCATCGGCTCACTCCATTACCTCCCCCATACCAACCCCCACCTCCCCCGCTTCGACTTCCCGAAGGCGAACTGGTTCGCTTTCCAGAACTCCCTCTCCGACTCCCTCGATCTCACAATCCCCTTCAACTCCCCGGCCGATATTGACACCAACACCCTCACCCTCACCCATGCAATATCGGATGCGGCTCACGATCATGTCCCTCTCGCCCCCCACCGCTCCCGCCTCATCCCATTCCCGCAGACCATCAGAGACGCTCTGTCCCTCCGGAACCGCTGTCGTGCTCGCTGGCAGGCCAACCGGTCCCCGCTCAGCAGGAGGATCTTCCTCCTGCTGCGGGGCTTGTGCCGCCGGCTGACGACGGAGTGGAAGGCCCGGCAGGAAACAAAGCGTCTCGCCTCCCTCTCCACAACCACCGGCTCCCTCTGGTCCTACCTCAGGCGACTCAGAGCCACCCCATCCACCATCCCACCCATCACCACTCCCACAGGAGTTGCAGAAACTGCCAAGGAGAGATCCGAGGCATTGGCCGCCCTACCTGCAAACCACCTTCGCCTCAGCCACCAACACCTCCGTTTCATCAGACTCCTCCGATGACGAGGCTTCCCCCCTCTCTCACCACGTAACCTTCCCCCTACTCCCCGACACCCCCAACTTCCCCCTGGTCACCCCCAGGGAACTCCAAAAAATCATCTCTCAATTCCGCCTCTCTGCGGCCCCCGGCTCAGACTCAATACCCACCCCAATCCTACGTCACCTACCCCGGAAAGCCATCGTCTTCCTCACCAAGCTCATCAATGCCATGTTCATCCACTGCCACTTCCCCTCCTCTTGGAAGACAGCCATCGTCTGCCCCATCCCCAAACCTGGCAAACCACCGACCCTCCCCTCATCCTACCGACCAATCTCTCTCCTTCCAATCCTATCAAAGGTCGCGGAGAGGACCATCCTGCAACGCCTCCTCCTTGTCATCACTGACCACAACCTACTCCCCAATCACCAGTTCGGCTTCCGTCCCCACCACTCCACATCCCACGCCATCGCCCAGGTGGAACTGCTGGTGGTACAGGGCTTCTCCAGGCGGCAACACACGGGCATGGTGCTCCTCGACCTCGCACGAGCCTTTGACTCTGTCCCACATGCTCAACTCATCCGCCGCCTATCCGCCACCGCAATCCCCCCGCACCTGACCCGCCTTCTCTGCTCTTTCCTGGAGGACCGCTCCTTCCAGGTGAGAGTGGAGAACATCCTCTCTAACCCCCGACCCATCCAGGCTGGTGTCCCCCAAGGAGCCATCCTGAGCCCCATCCTGTTCATCCTCCACATTGCAGACCTCACCCCTCCACCTGGCACCTACCTTGTCCAATATGCTGATGACACATGCCTCCTCGCCTCCTCTGTCTCTGAGCCGTTGCTCAGGGATCGCCTCAGTCGCGGACTCACTTCCCTGAACACCCAATTCCTAGCGCACGGCATCGGGATCAACCACGCCAAAACCAACGCCATCCTGTTCTCCAGATACCACCCTCGCCATGACCATCCTCCCAGAATCACCCAACACACCATCCCTTGGTCACCAACCATCCGCTACCTGGGAGTCACACTGGACGCATCATTCACATTCCTCCCACATCTCAACAGTATCTGTGCCAAAACCAGAGCAGTCATGGGACAACTAGCCCCAGACCTCCGCCCCACCTCCGGCACTTCGCTCCAGAACAGAATCACTGTCTATCGCACCCACATTATCTCCCAACTCATGTACGCCTGTCCCACCTGGTCTCACTCATCCCTCTACAACCTAAGACCTATCACCAGGACGTACTTCCTTGGCACCCGTCTGATCCTGGGGCTTCCCCGTGCCACCCCCCGGCAAGAACTCTTACATGAAACCAGTCTTCCCCACATCCACGACACCATCTCCAAAACCACCAAGAAATTCGTCCAAAAATGCTCCCACAACCTCAACCCCCTCATCAGACAGATCGCTGACCCTCCCCCCAACTCACCTCACCCCAGAAGACCGCTCTTCACGACGGATCATCTCCAGGCAGAGGACTCCACCGACGAGGACGACATCGACCCAGCGGGAGGGGCCGGTGGCTAACCCTGGGGACCAGCACAGCTACGAGAAGGCACTGCGGAACCAATCACACCACGGTACTGCACCACTCTCTACCTGACCACCCCACCAAAACGCAGATCCCGACGCCGGCCGCAAGGACCGGGCCCGAGCCAACGGACCCGGCCACACCATCACATCATCACCACCTTCACCACCAAATGTAAATAGACACTTCACCTCACACAAATCACCTGCCCCCAAGGACTTGAATGTTGGAAGGGACAAAAAATGTATGTATCTTTAATTGTAAATACCTTAATGTAAGTGTATCAGATGTTTTCTTCCATGTTTTTCTATTTGTATTCTCCTTTTTATAATAAAGAGCTAATTTTTGGCGGGGCGGACCCCCTGGCGGGAGGTCCCCCATTAAAAAAAAAAAAAATTATTAATATTCTACTATGCATACACATTTTTACAGTATTTTTAGGTTATGTTTACAACAAACTTCACGAGAGAAGAAATGATCAATGTTAATAAAGGATTGACCTGTCTACACCAGCGCACTAAATGCATTGTAACTGTTCCCAAACTACCCGAAGCGCAAAAAATGCACCGACTTTGAGAAAAATTGTAGGAACTAAAGAAAAATTAGCCTAACCTAACATGGGTTAGGTTGGGTTCAGTAAGGTTATTACCAACTTGTTAAACAGAATTATATGAAGGTTTTATAAAGGGAGAATATACATATATATATATATATATATATATATTTACGTTTGATTTCGTGTCTCAGTTTCGTCCTATGAGTTTATTTGCAACATGAACAACACGAGAACACATGAATTTGCTCGTTACCTAGGTTAGATGTTTAAATATCACTGGCAAGCACTGAAAAAACTCAGTTACATTTTGTTTTATTCAGAACCGTCATTAGTTTGCCTATCGTCTGTTCTCGGTTTGACTTATCTGTGTACGACGGGTCTTAAGTGCGTCTAAAGGCTGATACACGTCTTTAAAGTTGAAGACTATCAACTGGCTTATTGGAAATAATAGAAAATCTTTTAAGGTGGAACACTGAACGTCGTTTAATTAAACAAGGTTCCAACTCAGAACTTGAAGATGTCATCAAATGTGTATAGTTGGGGATAACACCATTAATTTCCATACACTTACCTGATGTGTTTTTGCCCCAATAATTTTTCAAGAAATCGTTTCATGGCAGCAATACGTTTTTTGGTAGTTGTAAAACTTTGTTCAATTAAACATTATCCTGACGTACTGTCTCTATTATTTGGAATAAACCGGTGTTTCGAATACAACTTCAAAGATTGGGAAGCTCTTCACACACTGGTGAACTGCAGCCGAAGTTGAACGGTCTGATTGTGACTCAACCTGTATAAGCCTGGCTGCATGCTTGCCGGAGGGGCGCGTGTTAGTTGAGTACTTGGTAACATATTTTTGAAGTGAAAACTTCAAGGTTTGGATAGGGAGGTTTGGATAGGGAGTAAATTCATGTGTCGTCATCGACAGGGTCACGTGACGTGAATATATACATATACACACACACACACACACACACTCAGTGGTGCGCGCGCAGCCAGTACGCCTCTTCAGTCCCTGTACATCAGTGCTGTGCATATGTGAATCGAATGTGTGCATACAGTGTTCAAATTGTGTTTTTGATCAATTTTAAATCTTAAGTATACTATTACTGTGCAGTAAAAAGTGAGTATAATATATATTAATATTCTCATATAGATATATAGTTCGAATAACGAAGAAAACGGAGTCTTTGTAGCAATATAACCTAAAAATTAAGAACATCATTATTTATTTTGTTAATACCTACAATTACTATGCAATGCGTATTTTATAGTAATTTAGGAGTTATTTTACTAACGAGATAAAACAAATTTTTGGCGTGATAATTAATTTGGATAAGTTATCCAAAAATAACAACTGTTTGTTTATAGTTTTAAGTTTTCACTTCTGTCGGCAGTCCTTAATACTGCTTTGAAATTTTTTTTCAATTTTGGTTTTGATATATTTTACGTAGCTTGGTTAGCGTCTGTATGCAATTTTTATGGGGCTGCCATGCAATGCTGGCGCATTAATTGTAAGTCGCTTTGTTTTGTCATCACATGCTTGCTTATCGGCGTTAACGATTGATTTGTTGCGGCAGGTGGGGTTTGTGTGTAGATCATCGTGAGGACGAGACATGCCCTCTGCCTGCTGTTCGTGGGTCGCGATTGCATTCTTTGTTTTAAGCAGTGCTGCCGGCTGACTGGCACAACCATTAACACGAGTCAGACAAATGCGATAAAGACTGAGGCATGCTCCACGCCTCAGTGTCTCACGCTACGTTCTATTTAATTAATTCATTTATCACATTTTATATATTTATTATTTAGTTATTTAAAACTCTTAAATTTAAATAAATTTTTGGTATGGAGCGGAACTTTTGTAGTGTCTGAGTCTACAGATAAATTTTGTCACTCAGCTGTCAGCGTACCCAAACTATCGGCCTTGGGAAGCCTAAGATGTACTTACATCAATTTCTGTCCCTGCCCAAACACGCCCGAATATTCACCTTTGGCCAACCTCGGGTTTATTTATATATATTTATATTTATCTGTTTATTTTAATGTAGCTATACTAACCTAACTAACCGTCCATAGTGTTTTAAAGTGTTTTAATGTAGCTAACCTAACCGACCACTTTTAATATTTGAATTCATTTTTCCTGCGCAAAAATAAAACCAATCCCGAGGTTGGCCGAAGGTGAATATTCGGGCGTGTTCGGGCAGGGACAGAACTTGATGTACATCTTGGGCTTCTCATCGGCCTTGGTGTGTGTTTCGTTTCCGTGCCACTGCACGGCGCCACCGGCGCGTGGAGCCTGAACTGTTGCTGCGGCGCTCGCCGCGCGCGGGACTTGGACGCGAGACCTCCGGCTGTGTTGTTCTTCGACTGTGGCTGAGCTGTTAGCGTCACGAGCGGAGGTCGCGCTCACGACTCGGAGGACTGCAGAGTCGCTGCATTACAACAAGTAAGCAATGTCATCATGCGCTTGCAGCCAGGCATCGGACTGGGTTTGGCGTGTGTAGGAAATAACTTGAAATTACTACACGCATCGGCTGTGGTGGTTAACTTTATGTTCGCCAGCCCGCTTCAGATAACTGATATTTGAGCCTGTCGTTATAAGCTGCTGCAATTACGGCGCAATTGATGATGTAGGTGGTGCCTCACTTTGTGGATCGAGCCTTTTTGACTGTTACTGGGGCTACTTTTGAACTGGTTTTCGTTTCGACGGCCATTTTTAATTTATTTTCTAAAAATTTTACTTGGCTATACCATGGTTGGACGCGGATTTATTTGCACATCAGTAGGTTTTGTTTTGGCGTTAGCTGTGATTGGACTCTTTTAAAAAATTTTCAGTTAAAGCAGACTAAAAAGTTTGCCTTAAGATAGCTACGTTCGCTCATCCCTAGCCTCAGAGAACATTTTAAGAACATCATATCGACTTTGGGTCGCAATAGTTGTGTTCTGCGACGGAGTAATACACGAGTGTGGAGGCGTTCGCTCGTGTTCCAAATAGACATATCGGCTTGCTAAATGAATGTTTTGTTTTGATGCACGCAAAAAGTGAATTATTATGGACTTACTTTAGAAGTAATTTAAAAAATTTCTAATTTTTAGTAATCTTAGGCCTTGTTGCTAATGTGTGTAGGTTAAATTAACATATGCAAGGACAGTTGCGCGTGTAAGATGGACTTCAATGACTTTCATTGCGTTTGTTTCCTTTGCCTTTTAAAGTTTTTTTTGTATTTACCTTTTTTGGGGCCTTCTAGCCTTGATTGTAAATCTAAAATTTTATATTTACTAGTATGCGTCTAACGTTTCATATCATAAAATGTACGGTTTTAATCAACCTGGCCTACCAGGGGTTTTCTATACATTGTTTGGTATATATGTGCTGCAGCACTTTGTAATTTTTACTTTTAGTGACCCAATTTCAATATCTAATGCTGGTGATATTATTTGTGAATCAATTTGCCTCACAGTAATTATATGTTGGTCTATCATATTTTAAGTCTTTCATTTCAGATAAGCCAGATTTATTGCATGAAACGCTGATACACACGATATTTAAGACGTGTCGTTAAATTTCTCTATTTCCGTAATAAATAGATAACATTCCGTATCTGCGTGTAATGGGTGACTTAATCAGTAATAATGTCGTAAAACCCGGTAAAATTGGCATCACTTTTTAAGTAGTCCTTTTTTTTCTTGTAAAGCCTAGTAAATTTACTATTTGAAATGTCACATGAAAAAAACGCTTTCAAGACTGAACTGTTCATAATTGTTATTTGTTACTGCTCTAGAGTGTATTGCACTTACTTGACGTCATGGGTCTCATCCCAATCAACAGAGTGTTTCTGTGTACGAAGTTGGTCACGCTTGTGAACGCATGGGCGCCTTGCCGGCTCAGACTGCAAATACAGATCATCCGTGGGAATGTGAGCATTTGAAATCAAGTTTCGAATCCTGATCTTGGCCAGAAACGAGTAAACATTTTACTTAAACGCAACCACGCCTACGACCGTTCCAGTTCACAACACTTTAGGATAAATGGTTTCATATATTACGATCGTTTTACTGTAGATAAACGATAAACTTGGCATTCAAAGAGATTATTTAACCACTAACCTATTTGCCCTCTCACGATATTTACTTTTTTTTTATTCGGTGCTACCTGTTTTCCGCGGAGAATATGTCCTTCAAGTTTACACACATAAACCACAAGTTAACTATATAGTTTTAACGTTTAGTTTAAGCCAAACTCGGCCACATCATAAAGCATTTCGCTTCACTAAACTTGGCTCACAAAAAATTCTAAATAGGCCTATCTTACCACAGCTCACACAAAATATCAAACTATCTCAAAAAACTAAACCAAATTACAACCAAACAAAGCATATTTCTAACACACCACATCGGGAGAGTGCCAGTGAGTTTGTGATCTGAAATATGATGATATTATAGTTTATTTCTAAAGATTTTTTTTTAAATCGGGGCGGATCCAGGTGGTATAGTGGTCACATCATGCAGCTCCCACCGAAACAGGGTCTTTCCTGTGGGCGTGGAGTTTTCTCGGAGTACTCCCATTTGCTTACCCTAGCATATAGCGATGCTATTCCAAACACTTTCTTTTTCAACACCTTATCAAAATTAAATGACTATGATGAACAATGTTTATTAAAACATAGGGAATAGCGTTACTTTAGCAATACAAAATCGTTCATTAATATTAATACCATTAAATATAAATGACAGCTCGATAACAAGCTAATAAAATAAACACGAAAACACTGACAAACATTCACACTTGCGGAGCGATTTCGCTCATTTATTGTGGCTATCAGTTCATTGACAAAATCTTCCAAAACTTACAAACACTTTCCCCTGTAGCTCCTCTGCACACTCAATGAAACCACACTTGTCACTTTTGACATGCAATCCTACCAATTCAAATTATTTTGTTGTAGTTTTTTCTAAAAAAAAAATGGTCTTACATAAGTCCACCGAAAACACCCGATGTATTTTCACCCTTTTCCATTATTGTAACTTGGTTGCTGCAGAAAATTATATTACGCTCAATATTAGTTTCATTTTCATTTCCTGTGTAATGTTATGTGGAAGATTTTTTTGAATGTCACCTTTTGGGCTTTTTTTTTCGGTGGCCGATTTTCTTCTTCTTATGACGTAATGTCCAAGCAAAAAATATGTGAAAAATTAATTTCTTTAACTAAAGATTCTGATTTCTTTATCACATTAATTCTATGCTTCAACGTGGAAAATAGACCGAAGACTCACTGCTTTGCTAAACACCTTCCTACTTCTTCATGTTTTTTATATATTTTTTTATTTTCTGCACACGACCCACAATCAGAAAAGAAGATAAATAAAGTTTACTGACCCGAGTGTAATAGCCGAATTTACACTGAGCGGAATAGCCACGGATATATACTAAAAAAGTAAAAATTCATGTACAGTTAAATTTTCCAATAAAATCAATTTTTATATCACTAACGTAACTAAATTTACCTTAAAAATAACTATAACATTTACTTGGCGTAGAACTTGAATTCATAGCATTTAGATATTGCAGGGTAACACCGCTGACAACATTCCTTCTTGCCTTTTGAAACATGGCTGTTTTTCTTTCCCAGAAATGTTAATTTACCCTCTCAAAGGGATTCCATAAGTTTCCCGTATCTAGTACGGTCGACATTCACATGGGCTTTCCCAGAATGGACGCAATAGCCCTGTGAACGTTCCGTTTCTGCTCTACCGTAAGCTTTCTGCGATCTCTTCATGGATAATGACATTTTTAGGGATAGTTATGGAGTAATTCAAGGGGATCACCAAACTTTTGCGGATACCCAATTAAAAGTCTGCAACTAAATATTAAATTCCAAATTTTTATATTTCTCCTCCGTCTCCTATCCCAATAAGTTTTCCTAGATTAACAAATATATATTTAAAATTTTAACAAATAATATCTGTTTGTTGTTATACACTTTCGTATGTTCCACGCGAACGAAATTGGCTCATTGCGATGCATACTTCAGCTAATATTTTTAATTTTGAGCAGAGCCTCTATTCCCTAAGGCTACTTACGGTGGTAGTAAATTTCAATGATAATTTTAATATACATATTTTCACGTTTTATAAATTCTCTGTATAGTTAATTAAAATTTTTTGCCCTCAGAATGGAAGTAAACACTCCTGACAATATTACATTTATAAATGACCAGTGCCCATTTCGAATAATGCCTTTTTACAGAATTTTGTTTGTTTTTTTCCAATTCCCAATGAAAATTAAATTGCTGGGCTAACCGAACGCATGCAAGCCATAAACAAATAATGAATTGCTGTGCATATATTTATTACCAGGCTAATTGAATTTTTATTGACATTTTGCTTTTGAAAGTCGATATAAAGTCTGAATAGCATCAACTGTGTGAAGCATTTAATTAGTTTTTCGTTCTCACACTGTCAACCCAACCTACCACATTTCTCTTTTTCCTCCCCCCCCCCCCCCCTTCTCCACCTAAAAAATATGGATGAAAATTCAAAATGATCAATTTAAAAATTGATTAAAATGTGTAGCTTTATTTCATAGGGCAAGAATAACGATTTAGTTTAGTTAACAATAAATGCATTGTTTTCAACCTTGATTCTTAATAATTCATGATTAACTTGAAGATGACCACGGACAAGACTCTGTTTTGTTCATGAAAATAACATATAAGGATACCACGTGTGTGGTTTTACGCTTTAATGTACGTGAATTTCGTCCATTTTGTTATGTAAATAGTTGAAGTAGTAAAAGATAATATATTTTGTAGGCGTTAGGTACTAAGTCTAGCCTATTTTAGTTTCGAAATTTTTTTCTCCGTATAGAAGCTGATTAAAATTATCTAAAAGATATAAAATTTTAAGGCGGTCTTATTTATGCACAGTTGTATATTCTCAAAGCTATTGTAAAAACTCGTGTGGAAGATTTATTGAGATAAAACCTCATCATTGTCAACTTCAGCACAAGGATATGTAAATATTGAAGTGCAGATAAAAATAAAATCGCTTTCTTGTAATTTTTATTGTTTGTTTTCTAGGCATTTTTTTTTTCTGAATTACTTTAATGATTTCCCTTTTTACTTCATTTGGTTTTCCTTGTTTCCCAGGGAGATACCTATAGGAAGTAGTTTTAAACATATTATAATTTGGTCAGCACATTGTTGCAATCTTAGGTAGACTATTATTATTAATTTTGTGCAAAACAGTTAGGTACTTAACTTAAACCGTAGTTGGCTAAGGACTACTGAAAGATACATTTGTTTGCATTAATCTTTTTTTTCTCTTTCCTTCTTTTTAAACATACTGTGTTCCTAATTCTTGCAGGATTGTAGATATACTTAGCTTGATAACACTGTCTAATCGGATAATTTACACAGTCGAACAATACAGACAATTCACTTTACAGTTTGTTTGCAATTTAATCCGAAATATTTCGAGAGGTCATATATTATGGAAACTGAGGTAGATAACAGCCTTAAGCCTGGTTCAATTTCTAATGGTGCCTCCTTCCCTTATTCAAAATAATAGGGGCTACATCTTCTTGATACACACAAAATTGGTGTATTCTGATATGTTTTATTGGTCGCTTCTCTGAAGAGAATGGCCTAGTGAATAAAAACACCCCTCTCTTTGCTCTTGCGTGGGACATGTCATTCTGGCCTTCAACGCCAAGCAAAGGTTTCAACGGCGTTTTATACAATGGCTGGGCTGAATGCACCGAACAACCCGTGTAGTGTACGATATTTAGATAAAATTATTCACCATTGTAACGATACTTATGATTGTAAAAAAATACTCAAGATAACCTTGTAAGCGATAGATACTAAAAAAAGTTTTCATCACTGAAAACTATTTTGTAGATGTCGTCCCTGACAGTAATCTAAATAATATAAAAAAGGTTAAAGACTTTGTTTTATTGTTTGCTTGTAAGAAAATAACGCAAAAACTACTGGATCGATTTCAAAACTCCAGTTGGTCACAGGATTTTTCTTAAGTCATGTTTTAGTAAGGTACACAATATTTGACTACAAAGCTAGAGAAGAACGAACAAATTCGCTGCTTTGTTGACCTACGCCGTTTAAACCGTTTCAGATATAACACAATAACCAAATCGCGCAGGTGTATAGGTGAGTTACGAACATACTCTCTTATATATATATTGTGCGAGTTATCATAATTTTTGCATCTTGATCCAGTAGTTCTGATATATATTATCTTTGCCATCATATCATAACAGTATCGGTTTAATAAATTTGAGTATGAAATCCAGACACGAACATAATTATTTTATATCGCTATATTAATTTAGAAATCATATTTTTTTTATCGATTCTTTAAAGTGTAACTTTTAGTTATCAGCGTGCGTTGGACTTTAATAATTTACAGACTTTAAAGATCATTTGGTTGGTAATTGTAGTTTTGCTTCGTTGGCAGCGTTTAATTGATCATTTTAAAGACTGGTATACACAATATGTTAGTGATTTAAGTTTTAAGCCATTCGGTAAGCCTTGAGTATAATAAGTTGTTAAGTCTTCAACGGGATAGAGGTTGTAAAGTTTGGTCAAATATATTATTATTAATATTTATAGTTAGGGTAGATAAACAAATTTAGGGCTACGTAAGTGATTAAGTTATGTAATGTTCGTGTGTGCATGGAAGACCTAATGCTAGTGAGTTGCGTGTAGTGCCGCGCGAGGAGGGGAAACTGGAGGGGGGAGTGACGTCGGAAACGGTCAGTTGGTCGCGCTGCGGATATGTCGTGCGGGGTCAGCGCCGAAAGGGCGTCTCGCAAAAATGAGTACGCGGCGACGGTTACTAATATGCTCGGGAGGAGTACAGTTTACATCACACCTAACGAATTTATGAAGACGCAGAAAATTTCCGATTGTGCGACTAGCACGTATTTATTTATTTGTCTTCTATCACACTTAACCACAGATTTAAAACAAAAAAATTAACATTTAACTTTTAAAAATAATAATAAAATATAAATGAAAAAAAGAAGCCATGACTTAAAAAAGACTCGCACTTAAAAAATGGAATAAAATGTATAATTAATTTTTTTTTCTCACGCTGTGCTCTTAAACGGCAGTTTGGTTTTTTATAGAGAAAAAAACGGAATGTAAATATAAAATTTTAATACACATATAGATTAACAAGAACAATAAGTATAATTTACAAAAATAATTATGTGAACTAAACAGTAGGCCTATTACTTTAAAAACTAAAAACTATTCATTATTTACCCATACATATTAAGTTAATTAAATTATTACATTAAATCTACAGGCAAACCATACACACACACGTTCCTGAAGTTGCTTAAAAAAAATTTTTGAAGGATTGCATTCAGTACCCATTGCCACGTGTGACGGCTAGGTGCGCATTTGTCTGGAGCAGCATGTGGACCTAACGCGCCAACTTGCCCCTTTGCTGCCGACGGACTTCGCAAGCAAGTTTCGTCTCCCCATAATCCGGCCCCCGCTGAAGATTCAAATCCACTACGTCTACGTGGAAATTACAGCTGGATGTTGCAGTGTGGAACGTGCGCGAATTTATGAATAAAACAGTTTTTTTGTAGCTACAGAAATTTTTGATGATATTTGCGAAGATTTTTTTTAGACTGAAAACTTCTGCAAGTATTGAGTTAATAGGCCTTTCAATTTTAATATGTAAGCTGCGTTATTTTTCTGGAAAGTTTAAATGAACTTCAAGCACACACGCATCAAATGAACTGGAATTTTGTGAAGAAACTGAAAGCCCGGGCTATAGAACTTTACTTAAATCTAAATACGTCTTGGTATTTTGTTATTTACGTAGCCAAAATATTTCTGTATTTAATTTTATTAGCTTTTTACTTGTTTGTCATTTACGCAATTATCCCAGTTTGTATTTTAGCGTATTTTCCTTATCATGATTTTAGCTTTAAGTTTTTACATACAGCCTTTGTATACTTTGCCTGGACGAAAGGGTTTATTTATTTGGAGATTCTCTTTAAAAAATTAAGATTGTAAGCCTTTACACTGTTATTATAATTTACCTGCACTGTGAACTTTCTTTTGAAAATTATTAAGGTTTGATTTCAGAACACCCCCAAGGCGTGAGAGCAAGCGTATTTGAGAGTTATTTTAAATTTTGCTTATGATATTCCCTCGAGCGGTATAGACACTGCTCCCAGTGGAGTGTATGATTTGTGTTCGCTGGACTAACAGCGTGAGTAGTGACCACAAAAGAAACCTTTCTCTGTTGAAAATCTTTATCGACCCGTGTGAAGTCGGGCATCACAGCTAGTTCGGTAACAATGTTCAAAATAAATAAGCTGCTTGCGTGCCAACAATATCTCACTTTGCAGTCACATTTATTATTTCACTGCAGTCCTGCTGGTAGAACATACAAGATGTGTTTCATAATAATGTTCGCAGGCTTTCACAGCCATTGTCTGAAGTATCTTGGCTTCTGGGTTGTAGCCGCGTCCTTGGCGAATAATTCACCGACGTTTCGGTCGACATTGCAGTCACCATCATCAGGGAGCAGTTACCTACCTGAGGTAGGTTAGGTAGGTAACTGCTCCCTGATGATGGCGAATGCAATGTCAACCGAAACGTCGGTGAATTATTCGCCAAGGACGCGGCTACAACCCAGAAGCCAAGCTGCTTAAGATGTGTTTCAGTTGATACTATATGACAAATATGCACACTCAGGCGCATTGCATGGAATCTATGTTTATACTTTTTACAAAAGATTCCTTTGTAAAACAGTTGTCAAGGAACAGTTTTTAAAACTTCAAAAAAATATTGTAAATGTGTGCAACACGTTGCTAAGATTATTTTTTACATAGGCCATATATAATCCTTTTCTTTGGAAATAATAAAGATAATTGGTGCATAAATTTACGTAGCTATTTAGGTATTGATGTTTTATACAAGTACACATATTGTGAACCATGGAAAAAAATTCTAAAAGTTAATTAAATTTATTTTATTTGTTTTTGTTGTGCTTATTAATGTGCGCATGAAATACTGGAAAGCTATTCAGGGAACGGTCCAAATACTTTAATAACGTACCTATTGGAACAGCGCATAGCATAAATGCCCGGGCAAGAATCCAAACCCAATATTACTGCAAAATTTTGTTTGTAGCAATACAGTTGCTTTTATGTAAATGTACAAATTTACAAATATCTGTAACTACACATGATTTTTTTAGTCCCACTTAGAAAATATTTTACAGTATATTTATTATTTTCAGGGGAGTTTCCACGTTGTCCTGGATTTTATTTTTACTTAAACCTTTTTGGCGTCGCAGAAAATAGCCTTCGTATTAAGTATTTGAACAAAAAATAATAATTTATTTGCTTGTCATTGTTATAATTTGCGTTGTTTCATAAAACAAGTAGTACCAGCTTTTCTATGAAATTTTCGTTAATCCAGTAGGCCTACTGCAATAAATTTTTTTTAGTTAAAAAGTTTTTATTTCTTAAATACGGTTTTTAGGTCACTGCTTCTCTGACTTCACAATTTGTGATTTTTTTTAGTATTTCGGAATTACATTTCGCATTAAGTATTTAGTACAAAGTGAATTTATGTAAAAATGTTAAACCCGGTAAGACGATAAACATATTATGCTGTAGTTTTGCACTAGGTTCGTATTAATATTGCAAATAAACTTTCAGAGAATGTTTTTTTCTGTAATTACATGCATGTATATAAATTGCATTAGGTATTTCTGTAAGTTTTGAAATTAAATAAGGATTTGAAATTGTTTTCGGATATCGTTTAAATTTTAAAATACATAAAATAATTTTTACTTCTAAGTATAAGCAGTTCACCTTGACGTTATAATTTTATATAACTCACTGTTACAACAAAAATTTATATTACTTTTTTTCAGTTTGGAACCAAAAGAAAATCTTCACTCAGATTAACGGGGAACATCGATCAAACGAAAAATATAATTTTTTAGGTAGTCATTTAACGTATAAAAATCTATATTTTAAAGTGTGTGAATAATTATAGTTTGCAGGAAAAGTAATGATTAACATGGATTCATTAGCACTCTTGATATCGCTGAAAATGCGGAGATGACAGTTTTTAAATTATCACTATGATCACATACACTGCGAGATTTTTCTCAAAGTATTGTAGTTGTAGGTAACTTGAAAAATAAATTGAAACTCATGCTTGTTTCGTGAAATTTAAATTGTGAATTTTAAATATTGTTCAATGGTTACGGAAGATTTTATTTCTTTACACATAAGTATATTTTGAATAAAAAAACCTATAATTAGTTTCTTGCATGGTGCGTATTTTACATTACTTAATTTAAATGTAGGAAGGTGACATTTTAATTCTTAATAAATGAAATATAGGCTATGGGTACTTATAATAAGAACTAAACATATTTCTGTCAATGCCAACTCGTTTAACAAAAAAAAGTAACTAAAATAGGCATAATTTTAATAAAACAATCCAAGCTGCCGTAACATTTTTTTTTTTGTGTTTGGAACTACATATTTCATAATTTGATGTAATTATACGTTTAAGCCTCAATTTGTGTCAAATTAAATGTGACTCATATTATTTGTTGAATCGTTCTTCTTGTAAAATAATGAGCATAATATTAAAATAAGTATTTTAAAATAATAATGTTAGATTGCTCAAACATTTCTTTTCAGTTAATTTTACCAGAACTGTTAAAATAAATCATAGTTAAGAAATATATTCATATATTAGAATTCATAAAGTTTGAACATTTTAATTGTTACGAGTAGGTATTATAATATAAGTACATATCTTATTCCCAAATACGCACTAAACTGTGAAAAATAAAGGTGTTACCTACAATTATTTGAATGAAATAATTTTGCTACTGGACAAAATGGTAGTGGTTGTAATACTTCCTTATTCATGGTTGTAGGAATTCAGGTGTCTAGTGTTCTAGCTTAAATACTTTCTCTATTATTACAGAAAAAATGAACATGCAGCTAAAGTTTGTTATTTGAATTCAGACACATTCTGTATAATGATATATGGTTTTGAAACCTTAACATTGTATTTCACAAAAAATAATTAAATAGATCTACACTTTAAAAAACAATATTTATAATTTAGGAAAGGTTTTCGGCCCGAAATATGCGGCTTGGTTCAACAAAATGTTAAGTAAAAAAGAAAAAAATGGTTTAATTTAATTCATTTAAAACCAAGCCACATTTTTGGAACTTCTTTGAAAAGACAAATAAATAATTTCTATTCTCAAAATAAATCAGTATTTAAAACAATTCATAGTTCGTAAATGTGTTTTTTTTTTTACTATGTAGGTACACAGAATAACTTTTGGGTAGGAAAAAAAATACATATTTGTGAATTTGATGTTAATATCTTGCGAAAATGGTTGTTTATCCCATGATGCAAAATAGTTTACATCCTGATTAATAATTTTTTTAAATAAAAAGTTACATTTCCATAAATGTTCTTACCTACAATGTTAAACGCCATAAAAATTAAGTTCATTTAATTTATTCCCACCATTTCTTTTTGGAGGGTTGTAAATAGGAATATAATGTTACTTACCTGAGTAAATTGTGACTTTTAAGCTCTTTAAATATCCTAGTTAGCAACTAAGCAACAACTTATCAAAAAAGCATTAAAATAAATGCATATTTCTTTCTAATAAATTACTCTACTACTTCAAATTTCAATATTTTATTCTGAAAAGAAAAATTATTCATGCATAAACAGATAAATTTATAGTAAAAAAATGTCAAATAAGCGCCAGATGTACAGAGCAAAAGGAAACAAATAACACATAATTTTAAGTACAAATTGAATTATTATGTTGGAAAAATTGTTGTGTGATGATATACCTAACAAAATTAGGTACCTATACCTATATTAAAATAATAAAATTGTTAAATAATATTATTGTTATGTTATGTACATTATTTTTTTTAACCTCAGACATATTTTATATATTCTCATATTATATATAGGTAATTTTTTTTCATAAAAGGTAAGAAGAATGTTTATAATATTTTAATGAGTCTGTTATATAATGTTGGTATACCGTAGGGTATGTATGACTTAGTGGTAGGATACGGTATATTAGTATCATTTAATTTTAACAGGAATGTTATTTTTATAATGCCTAGTAACTCAATGCCTCACCATGGACATACTGTATTTACTTAATTATATATCTGTGTAAATATCTTACTGCCTGTGATATATCGAGCTCAATTGTCTGATAGGCTATTCATTAAAGGGTTCATAGCTTTCAACAAACTTACAATGTTAAAAATACCGAATTTATTTGTTTTGCACTAATAACTGCTCTTCCAAGTGGATTTTAATATGTTAGCATATTTAAATATAATTTTATTAGTTTAAATGGCATGTTGTTTTTTTCTGAAATACAAAAAAAATCTATTTAAAAGGTTATTACCATATTTTTAAAACGAAAAAACACCCCATCATACGCTTAAACTAATAAATTATCGCTATCCATTGCTATAAATTTATAAATACCCTATTTAAAACCAGGTTAATTTTAAACATTATTAGAAGGCTAAGTGAACAGTTCTACCCGATTATATTATATATAATATTTGGCAGTTAAAACGAACATGATATTACTATTTAATATATATTTTTTTCCTAAACACTTATGTCAGCACTTTTGTTTACAAACACGGGTCACGTGACTTCTTTGCAGCGTAAATGACTTTTTTTTCAGCTAAGAAAACACATGTTACCACAAATCGGTTAAAATCCAGCCTGACACCAAATGAAATTGCGAATTGTTTTTGTCCCGACCGGGAAATTTTCGTGATGTTAAATACCTACTACTTACCATCCTGTTTTTAATTGAGGTACATTTACGAAGACGCCTGGATAACCAATATTTTTCTTAACAAAAAGTGTAAAAACTGTTACACTGTTAAAAAATTTTCATCTTAAATTTACGAAGAAAGCTGGATACAAATTAACCAGGGATCTTCATAAATTTACTGTTATCTACGTGAATTTAAGGACACTGAGTTTACTTACTTTGAACATGAAAAAAGAATATTCTTGGTGTATTAATGAAATATTCAAAATCTGGTTAAGTCTACATTAAAAACAGTCTTCTTTTGTCCAAGTATATGTTTACTTTTTTTTAAAAAACAAAATATACCACTCGGAAGTCGAAAAATGGCGTAGTTTGTACGAAAATGCCGTTATATTATTTTACGAAGAACTCTTCGTTTAGGTAGGCCTACTTGATTTAAATTCTTCGTCGAAAAGTCCGTAAATTTACTGCAATTAATAACAGTGTAGTCAATCATTAGTTGTTGGTTTGAATGTGAGATTTTGTTGAACTAAACCCTTAAATTAGAGGCCGAATTATGTAAAATATGTGTCAATAGGATAAATGTTTGCTGTAATTTAAATCCATACATACGGCACGGAAAAAAAATCTATCTACTCCAAACAATTGTTTAGTTTATTTTTTTTTAATCCTCCGAACACACGGGGGGTGGCGCGGCAGCCAATAAGCAGACGTTGCGAACACGTGATGTAAGCTTCAACCAATGAGAGCGTTGGCAATGCCAGCTCTTGGATGTATTTAGCGTTCCACGAATGTCAGACAGCGGTTTCGGCAGTCTTCGCCGCCAGTCCAGCGGTTTGTTTGCCTTTTTACCCATGAGCGCTCGGACAGCTGATGTCATGCGACTTGTGTTGAATTCGACAGTTCTCAAAAGTAGAAGAAGATACCAATGGTCTACACTTCCTTCTGCCACTTTTGTTCCATCATTAATGTTTGTAAACAACTATATGTATTTGTCAGTGCTCAACAAACATCATGTGATTGTTTGCAAGTGATGTTTCGTTTGACAAATGGTACATAATACAAATCATAATTTTGTATATTCCATAAAATTTATACACTGAAGTACAAATAACTACAGTACTGCCATATGTAAGGTTTTTTTCTATAAACGAATATAGAAGTATACTTATTTGTTTATTTGATTTTGTTTATGGTTTTTATATTGTATGATTGTTATGATTACGAACTACAGATAAGTAAGTATAAGATACGTCGTCAGCCATCGACTGTAGGGCATTTTTCCGTTTTAAAACTGGGGTATATTTTTTTACCGGAAATTAGTGAACTTTTTGTAGTCATTTACCACGCGAAAAGAAAAATAAATACAGCCAGATTAGGAATTACTGCAAAATATTAAACAATAGGTTTTTTTTCCCAGTGTTTTTGATTCTTAAAATCTCTCAAATTAAACCTGTGTATTCAAATTCAACAGAAGAATCTCAGTGTCACCGCTTCAGGCTCTACATGAGCACGCAGCTCGACCGAACAGGTTGCCTTGGACATACATAGAGTCGACTGAGCAGTTAAAGCGCGCTCCGGTGTCACCCCTAGCGTTTTCTTGTTTCTGTGCAAATTAATAATAAAATATAGGTAGACTAGGAAGTGCGTTCCAGCTTGTGGTCGGCCTTAGTGTTTAGCCGTAACGTTAATGTGGTGGGTTGCAAGAGGTGCGTGGCTGGAGCGCACTGCGGGGCGAGGGGCAGGCTCACCGGCCGAGTCGGGGCTGCGCAGCGGCTGCGGCGCGAACTCGCGCGGCGACGGCGGCGAGTCGGCGCGAGACAGCCCCAGGATGGCGTCGATGGTGTGTCTGGGCCCGGCCGCCGCCGTCTGCCGCATGGCCTTGAGGTGGCGCTGCTGCAGCCCGGCGAACGGCAGCTGCTGCTGGTGGTGCTGCTGCAGCAGCATGCGGATGCCCGTCGCCGGCGGAGGCTCGCAAGACGTCGTCGCGGCTTCAGCGGCGCTCGAGTCGCCGCTGTCCGCTTCCATCGCCGGCCGAAGACTGCCCGCGGAGGGGTGTCGGGCACGGGGGCTTCCCCCCTCCACCCGTCACCCCTCCCCGCCCGCGGCGCGAGCTACCGTTCAAACCCCCCTCCCCTCCCTCGATCAACCGTTCCCCTCCTCGCGGCCCGTCATCAACCACCCCTCGTCAAAAAAGATTTGGCGACCACTCTTCAAACAGCTTGTTTGCAGCAACGGAATTCCCATTATCCCTCCTCGTCCCACCCTGCTTTTCCCAACAGGATTGGGGTTTGCGTTCGTTCGCGCGTCGGGAGGGGTCGGAGGGGAAGGGATCCCGAAAGAAGGCGTGGCCCCGCATCCGTGACGTCACGCGAAGCGCGGGCCAATCGCGGACGCCTGCTCCTCCAGCATCTTCCTCGTCTCTCTCTCTCTCAACCTGCTCGCCCGACGGGCTTGCCTATCGCCCCAGGGGGAAAAAGGGAGGAAGCCAGGGCGCCATAATTTATGCTGCCGTGAGATGACGGTGAGAGAGGGGGCGGGAGGGGAAGGGGGTTGACTTTGATGCGGATTTATCCTTATTGTTGGGTAACCAGCGCCTCGCGCGCACACGCCTGGCGGTCCCTTCAAACACGCGCGCGCTATTGATTAAGCCCGTAATGGCGCCCGAGCGAGGTGGGGGCAGACGTGCTATCAGGTGGCCGGGAAACCGGGGGAGGGGGTGGAGAGGGAGGAAGCGGTTGTTTTGAAACGTGATCTTGTCTGGTGTTTTAATCAAGCCCAAGTGTCTGGGCGCGATCGTTGGCGGTTAATTTGATGAGGGCGTGCAGGGAAGTGCTGTAGTGGCATATCCTGCGAGAGGCAAATGTCAGTTCAGGGAAAACGTGCCAACAGATTTTCATGACATTACGAAAACAATTTTCATCACTTTCAAGAGCAAGACTTAGGTACACAAGTTAAGAGGAAAATGGTTGCAAATTTTTCGCGAAGAAAATATCTTAACAGCAGTGAATTTTTACTTCGTTAGTTAACAAAAAAATATTTTTCATCAAAAGAATAACAACAGACGATTTAGGCTAATTTTAGATCTTAGTTATACATTCTAAACTAAAATCACACTTTTTTTTAAATCTGCATTTTTCCACAATATTAGAAAAACTTTTCAAGTTACTTCATAGGTTGTATTACCGAGATAGGCTATCACAGTTTAAGTACGGCCTGTCAATTCATTAGGTACTTATATTTCCGAACCAAAAATACTAAAACAAAATTACTTTCAATATTCCACCTCAGATATATTCCCACGAAGATATGTGTGGCAAAGTGAAATTTCAAAAATGCAAGAATTATTTGGGAGTAGGCCTACCTATTTCTTACTGAACGATGACATTTTCTCAAACACTATTGTTAAAGAAAAATATGAATAAACCATGAAACTACTGAAAAATTTGTTATAAAGTTTTAATAAAAATAAAGAAATGGAGCTTCTCCTTAATTATTGCTTCATTTTCTGGCTTATAAAAGGTTAGTTGATTTGTGTACTTAAATTTAAATACATGAAATTTTGTAGGCTGTTGTTATGAAAAACGTCCAAGTAAATTGAAAAATAATGTGTGTAGTTGCTAAATTTTGGTAGGCCTATATGATAATTTATTTTATGGCATATCAAGCTTATTACTGTGGCCGTTTATTAAAAAAAAAAAAAGTTTTGGAGCTCTTCCATTTGAAATGTCAGAGGTTCCAGTTTATAAATTTTCAAGTTTCACAGATTCAATTTAATTTTTTAAGCTGTTGTATTAAAGGCTCGTAAGGTAAGTATTTAATGAAGTTTTGAACCTTTATCACTGATCGCATAATAAAAAAAAATGAAAACGAAACTCTAAAAATTGGCTCACCAATAAAATGTGAGGTTTCTTTTTATTATTCCTAATGTTTGCCTACAGGTCTATATTAACTTTTGTCTAAATGTGATCAACTAGTTGATGTTTTTAGCCAGCTCATTTAAATAAATTAACCGATATACTCTTGTTGGTAAAAAATGCTTCTGTGTAAACCAAAATCGTTATAATACTAAACAGTGTTATGTTATTTATCACGATAACGCTATTACTTGTATGAAAGAATTTTTAATATTACGATGAGTATAATAATGATAATTAAATGGACAGTATCAAAATAAAATTTAAATTCAATAAAATAAATAAATTAAAACCTGTGACGTTCAGAGTAATATGCTATTAGCTATAGTTAAACGAGTTAATTTGGTTGTAAAATTGGTCTAGGCTTACGAATTTATGAAAAATTGCATCATATTACGCAAAGTCTAAGTAATTTTTGACTTGGCGGCGATTTCTGTCAATCATAGGAAAAATGGATTGCTATGTTGTAAACTGAATCTGATCACCGTGCATTCAAAATAGGCCAATTACGCATTTATTGTAGCTTTAAAATTCAAGAAATAACATTGTTACAAATACAAAAAGCGTTCTAATGCTATTACTTTAATTTAAATTTAAATACGTCTAAACGTTTTACCAACATCAGTATGTTAAGCGGCATCTTATGGTATTGTTTATACTGTGATTTATTTAAGCTAAAATTAAAAAAAACAACAATTAATGGTTTTTAAATTAAAATGTTTCTATGCAGTATCTTCATGAAGATAAAATTATAATATAAGTTATCCTATTAAAAAAACAACTAAAATATAAAAATATAACAAAACAATTATTTGAAAGTACCGTAAATACTGGATTAAATTTTATTTTACATAGGCTAGATAAATAAAATGCTGCAACTGGTTTCCATTATTTTACACCATTTATTTTTCAACGGTTTCTTAGAGCGGGCATATGGTTATAGTATTAGATAGGTAATATACATTTTTGTTAAGATAATTGTGAATTTATTGTGTTCGTACTAAACCTAGAAATTTATAATACTTTCAAAGTGATTATATAAACATACCTGTGATTAATTTGAATAATTGAATGCATCAAATTTTACAAAGAAGTTATATTTAAACTACTATGGGATATATTATTAATGATAATCTTTTTCAAATTGATTTTTAATACTTTTACATTTTGTATCGAATGTCACCAAGATTCGAGGAATATTCGTAAAGTAAGCTTCGTTTGGTCACAAAAAAAAAGTTGTGAGAAAAAAGTTTTTATTGAAAATTTTAGTTTACTACGTATCTACTTCACATTTTCGTATAATCGTCATTCAGTTCCTAACACTTCGTAACGCTGCGCCAGTTTCTTTATTTAACCCTCTCCATAGGAGTTCGCCGCCTGGGAATGGAATGTACGCCTTGGCTATAGGCATCATGGTCTTCGAATACGCAATGCGTGTAGCCTGAATAAAGGCGCTTACTAAACATCGCCGAAAAACATTTAAGCATCTCCGTACTCGAGTCGAAAAAGGAATGACAACCTTTTTTTTTTTTTTTACGTAAAAAGCGTTATTTTGGTGGGTTTAGTGAATCGTGTGTCAACAATTACAGCAAAATGTACAGAATTACAATTGGCAACTGGTTTAATTTCCAGGCGCAAACTTCTGTGCAGTGGGGTTCAATAAAGAAACCGGTGCAGCATTCCAAAAAGTGCTTTGAACTGAATGGCGATTATGTGAAAATGTGAAGTAGATATTAAGTAAACTAAAACTGCCAACTAAAACTTTTTCTTATGAGTTTATTTTTTTATGACCAATCGGATCTTACTTTAGGAATAGGTAAGCCTCGTATTTTTTTATAAACTCAGAGTTGAAAATATTGTATTAGATTAAAAAAATCATTATTGCTTGATACCATTTCCATTCGAGCTAAATAAATCTGTGAACTAGTATTTGGCTTCTTGCACGAGTACCAACGATAAGACTAATGTCCCTGTTGTCGTTTAGTGTGGACCGGGGGGGTCCTGGGGGTACGGTCACTGGAATTTAAAGCAATAAAAACATACAAATACAGAACTAGAAGGGAAAAAAAGCAGTTTATCTACATAAAGTAACAAATATAACATTTTGGAAATATTAATGTAAACCAGATCGGGCAACATTAGTGTATTTCCTCCACGTGACAGCCCTCATATACAGAAATGGCTGGAATTGTGTTTCCTAACACAGTCCATATGTCCATATTTCATACCAGTTTGCACATGTGTAAGTGTGTCTTTCATATAAACATGATATGTGTGTTTCTTTCATGTATTTATTCCCATCCACATACCCACATAGATATTATGTATTTATGACTTGTCTTAACGAAATCCAACAAATTGACTTAGGAAAAAAGTATTTAAATAAAATAAAAATAATCAAAATATAAAAAGTCAAGTTTATTTTAACGCGAATACGTCTTTAAGATTGCTTCCATTGTGGGAGGCAATTCAAAAAACTAATGATAGTAAAATCTGGGGATACAGTTTGGTGTTGCAGCAACATGTCTAACATCTCCATCCAAAATTTAATTACACCACTGGATAGCTAAATGATCAAAGAATTCATTACGCTAAGTGAGGACTTTGACGCATCGCGCTCGGTGGAGGGGGAAGCGCCTTTTTGATGTCATTTTAATGCGTTTAGAGATTTCCATTTAGTATAACTTTTGACTCGGAGAAGCTGCGACTTTCTTTAGGTTTCAATCATCAACTCTCTTCAAAATATATCGATTGCATGTATAAAACATTAATATAGAATAGTTACAGTGAATATATTGTTTTAAAATAAAAAATAAGCGTATTTTTTTGTATAGAAAATGTTACCTGTTACGTACACGTATTCAGGTACAACACACGACCATGTCCATGACACAGCCACGCCCCATTTTTTTTAATTTAACGAAATCATTACTTAAGCGCCCCATACACTAGCGGATATGCTCGCCGACTTGACTCGGCAAACATATCCGCTAGTGTATGGGCTGGTCCGGCCTCTGTCAGACAGAGCATGCTCGGCTCGCCGTCGGATGGCAGTTCCCTCCGAGCCGAGCCCCGGACCGAGCATATACGCCAGTGTATGGGCTGGTCCGGCCTCTGTCAGACAGAGCATGCTCGGCTCGCCGTCGGATGGCAGTTCCCTCCGAGCCGAGCCCCGGACCGAGCATATCCGCCAGTGTATGGGCTGGTCCGGCCTCTGTCAGACAGAGCATGCTCGGCTCGCCGTCGGATGGCAGTTCCCTCCGAGCCGAGCCCCGGACCGAGCATATCCGCAAGTGTGTGGCAGGTCCCAACATGTTCGCCCCGAGCCCACAGTGAGTGTGCTGTCTTTTGTCGCATCATCATGTCTTTTAATTACAATAAAGATATTTTTTGGGAGGAATTCATAAATTTATATCGCACTCTTCGACCAGTGTGGGATATAAGGAATAAGGAATATGTCAATAGGCATATCAAACAAGAGTGCTACGAACAGCTAGTGAAAACAGCCAGAGAAATGTTTCCAGACGCCGACATCGACTTTGTGAAGAAAAAATTGACAACTTACGTGCAAGCTTTTGTCGTGAACTGCGAAAAATTAAAACATCCTAAACAACAGGAAGTGGAAGTGATGATCTTTACCAGGCGACATTGTGGTATTTTAATGTACATTTCACTGTTCACCAAGAATGTGTGCGCAAAGGAATTTCTTCATTGCAGACAAAGAGGACTACTGAAGGCGAAGTTTCAGAGACAGATTATGATGGAGGAGTGCTGAAGGCGATGTTGCAGAGACATATGATGATGGAGAAATTGAAGATGTATACAATACCGCCCAGTAAGTGTATATTTTTATTTAAATACAAATACTATAAATATGGCTGAGCAGGTCTCAGGAATAATTCATCCAAGCAACTGAGGGGAAAAAGCACAGCTTAACTTCAAATCATCGTAACTTCTGCCAGTAGCTAGGAAGCGCAGGGTACCAATTAGTCGTTCTTCTGGGCTTACTGAATCTCGTAGTTTAGTGTTCATTTTTCTAATTTTTTTAGTTACAAGATTTAACAAAACATTGAATGTACATTTATCCATCCTCAAATAACTATGCAGGTCTGTTGGTCTGATATTTCCAGCTCTCTGAGCAGCGGGATGTCACTATATAGATTTCGTTCCACGAGTCACATTTTAGACCAAACTCTTCGTTTCTTTTTTTAATGGCTCTTCATCCAAAAAATAATAATAATCCGCCAAACAGTGCAATGCTACTTGCAGCCGTTGTGCAAGTACAACACCGACTGTCTTTATAGAGAAAGCAACGGGCATGCTCGTGTAGTGTGTATGGTAGTTGGCCATGCGTCGAGCATATCCGATAGTGTATGGGGCCATTTAAAAATTACTGTGTGTGAATGTTGGAGTGCTAAATATCTACTGTTCCCTCAGATTATAGTGTGGCAAACTATTTTCTCTTTTTAAAGTTAAAAAATAATAATTACATGGAACAACACTACATAACTCGTAAGTTAAGAAAGATTGTAATAGTTGCACTGCTCTCCGCGTGCGCGCGCCCCGGGTCGCCCCAGCGGCCGGCAGCGGCGACGGCGACCCCCAGCGAGGGGCTCGGCTCCACGGGCCGGTGGAAATGGCCCCTAATGTCGTTTCCCCGTCGCGTCACCCGACTCGTCGGCGCTGATCAGGCGGCGGAGTGAGGCGCGGGAAACCCACTTAGCGCGCCCTCTGTCGGCCGATCGACCGGCGAGAGGGGGGAGGGAGAGGGAGGAAAAAAATTGAGAAATACAGCCTCCCGTCTCTGAGCATCATCGCCTTGGGTTCATAGCATACAGCTACGACACCATTAACGAAGTCACGGGTCAGGACAAATTTGCGAGCTTCGTTTTCCTGTATTGTCAACCAGACAGGTAAGTTACATGATAGGCATACCTATGAAATAATTGTAACGTGTACATATACAGTAAACACTGCAATACAATTGCTACTCTTTGCATAAGCACTGAGAGACTGTAGGAAGACCTCCCTACCGCTGTACACGAATTCTGTAATCCCCCTGTGCGTTAGGCAGGTTGCCTAAGTGCCAGGAGTCATGCTACCTCACCCTCTCAAACATGACACTCACCGCCAAATATTTCAATTTATTTTCCTCATAAAAAAATATTCATCAATTCGGAGGCGTATGTGTTTATACTTATGTAATTCTGTGCTATATATATATGTATATATATATATATCATAAAAAGTCACTATTGCATGCACACATTACCACCAAACTCTGACTAGACTGTAAAAAATATTATTTGACCAATAATAATTTGGAAATGCACTGAACAATAGGGTCGTGAAGAAGCAAAACAAATGTTAAAAACTTATAGAACTTTCAACAGAGAAACTGAAAACAAGCATAAAATTATAAGCTTTGCGCTAGTATTTAATGTTCTGTTGGATTGAAAGTTTATAATTCGTACAAAATAAAACATTTCGAAAATTCAAGTCAATATTAGATACCACATTTAACATGGCAAAACTAATTCATTTTAGTTTTTTTTTTTGTCTAAACAATAAGGAAAGTCTACAGTGTGCATATAAACGAAAAAAACTACAACATGTAAATTTCTTTCGAATTTTGTGACGAGAGCCAAGGCTGCATGATGTCACGCCAGTCCTCCAACTTCACACGACCTGCGTGACGAAGCACTGACTCTGTGATCGCCCGCGAATCGAGAGAAGCAACGCATATGTTAGTTACGCTCGCCTGTGTGTTTGCACGCGTTGTCCGTTAGCTGGGGTTCTGATATCGCGTGCCTATGTGCATGTTATTGCCAGTGTTCATTTGAGCTGTCTCATTTGTTTCAAAACATTATTTTGGACACTCGCCATTGGTGGGTTAGGTCTCCACTGTATGTCATAGAGAAAAACTGTAGAATGAACAAAGAAAAATTAACACCCAAATACATGTAGAAAACAAGCCCAACTCAGCCGATCTCAAATGTTAAATGCATTGACAGTACCTACAGAGAATCCCGTGGAAGAAATTAGTCATAACGGTGGGCTGTAGATCCTACCCAAGAATTCTCTGTACTGTCTATGCATTTATAATTTGGCATCGGCTCATTTTGTTGGTTTGTTTTTCTTCTGAGCATTTATGCATTCATTTTTCGTTGTCCGTTCTTCAGGCTCTCTCTATGACATACGGTATAACCAACAATGTCGTAGGTCAAAAATAATGTTTTAAAGAAAGAACGTGTCTTCTTTGCGAGGTACAGGCGTGCTTAGACGTTTCCCAGTAGTTTCATCATGACTGTTCGTCTCGATTTAAGGCCCCTGCCCACCCGGGCACACACACGGTGCGCAGAGCTTCAGGAAAAAAAAGCGATTTCAAAATGAATCTAGATATCCGAGTGAGGTCTGTTTACGAAAAACATTTAAAAGTTCGCTAAAGGTTGATAAGTAGTTGGTTTCCGGATGGAGTTTTTAAACTGTATTTTTAGAAGAGTGAAAATGGCTAAAAGGGTTTTTTCAGAGTAATTTTTAGGCGTAAAACAACCTGTACAGATACTTGAAAGCACTTAAGGGAATTGCATTACACGTTTAGCTTCATTTCTATGCCACATAATGTTACGGTCACGGCTCAAGTTCACAGTTGGCCTATGCACGACGAGAAGACTGCGCGCCAGCTCAGAGGCGACATAGCGCTAGAAGCACCAGTGAGCGTTGCGCTTATCATCCCGCCTCACTAACACAGATACTCCCCTTACCAGGTGGATCCCTTAAGGTTCCCGCCTCGTCAGGGGTGTATGTGTGTTAGTGAGGCGGGATGATAAGCGCGACGCTCGCTGGTGCTTCCAGCGCGGTATAGCCTCTAAGCGCAAGTCTCTGAACTGGCGCGCATTCGTCTAGTCGTCACAGTATAACTGTGAAATTTGAGCGGTGACCGTAACATTATATGGCGGAGAAATGAAGATAAAGATGTTATGCAAGCCCCTTAAGTGCTTTCAAGAATCTGTACTGATTGTTTTATGCCTAAAAATTACTCTGAAAACACGCGTTTTAGGCATTTTAACGCTTCTAAAAATACAGTTTAAAAACTTAATCCGAAATTAAAAGTACTTTTCGGCCCTCAGCGAACTCTTAAATGCTATTCGTAAATAGGCCCCACTCGGATATCTTGAGTAGTTTTGAAATCGCGTTGTTTTTCCTGAAGCTCTGCACACCGTATGTGTGCCCAGGTAGGCGGGCCCCTTAAGGCGCGTTCTATCGGTCTGGCCCGTACCATCGCTTTGGCGGTCTGCCTCGGGAGGCGATGATGTGCGTGCTGGTGTAATTCTCGACGTCCATTGGTCCCGATCAGATAATGATGGCCGTGGTAACCGCGGGTACGCGAGCAACTTAATATCTCACCGTGACATGCCTGTGGCTCTTTGTCGTTGCCTTTCACGATAGCAAACTAACAGTCAGTTCCTGACCTTTAAAGGGGAATGTTTCAGCGATATCAAAACTACTGAAGATATCCGTGTGGGGTCTGTTTTGAAAAAATCATTTAATATGTTTAATAGGTTCGCGAACTGAACACAAACCATTAGCTTACAAGATAAGTGTGATTGGTGTTTCGACCACGCTTAGAAAGTCAAGATTGTTAAAGATAAAAAGTGTGCTGTATTGGACCTCCTATTCCGATGACAAGCGAGTGTATTTCAACTGGTTGAGTGTCTCGTTCACACGTCTGAATTCGTTTGCTCATGATTACAACTATGAACGTTGAAGTGGTATCAGTACCGTTTTATTCAGTAGGCTTGCTCTTACGCTTCCGTCCTACTTCAAATAAAGTTTGGTATAGTTTGAAAAAAATTAAAAGGTTTTTATTCTTTGGTTTCGATGGTAAAACATAATGTATGTAGGCCCCCGTTTGAATATTAGTCAGGAGTTTATTAATTAAAGCGGGAATTCATTATAATTTAATTTTACAAAGTTATTTGGAGTGGTTAGTTACATTAGTTCGCATTATCAGGTAAAGGGCCTACGCAGAAAGGTCATTATCAAGTAGTAAATAATAAAATTCAAACATGCAACTATGTATTAATGTAACTCACCGACTAGTTAATGGACAGTAAAAGCCAAACTCTCTTTCCCACACTGGGACAAAATAAGCTATAACCGATTTACCCCCCCCCCCCCCCCCGTAAACTGTCCCGAGCGGCCACCGCCGATAGGCCGCGACTGTACAGCCCGGTGAAAAGTTGCAATAGGGGTGGGGAGGGGAGATAGGAAAGGACCCGTCGGTGGCAGGGTGCTACCTGCCCCGGGCAGCGACTGTCCTACAATTTCCTGTCGCGAGCCCACTTTGTCTATGCTAATTAGTCATCACAACACGGGGATTAGTGAATTAATTTGTGGAACCGTCGCCCAATCAACGCACGCCTCTGTTAACAAAACAGGGTGTGGGCGCTGGTGGGGATCGCAAAAGGGGGAGGGGTGTGTGTGGGAGGGGGGGGGGGGGGTTGCCGCCGAGGGCGTTAGGGTTACGGGTGGTTTTGGAGGAGGGGGTGGGTGGATGTATCGCCCGGAAATTACAAGTTAATACCGAACTGCTGTGGAACGTTGGAGTGGTGGAGGGGTGGAGTGGTGGGGGGATAAGGGGCGGCGAAGCGCGCGTGTGGACCACATCCCGGGGCAGAGCGCATCGCACACCTGTCGTCCCGACAAGAGGCAGCGAGTGCTCTTCAACCCTTAACAAGCACACCGTTAACTATTTCCACCGTAAGTTTGCGATAAACGCTGGTTTGAAACTATCCAGGGATCTTGACGTAAATTTACGGCTGTCTTCGTAAATTTACAGACACGCGAATCTGAAAGAATATTCTTGGTGTATTAACAAAACATTAAAAAAAACTGATTATGTCTGTAAGAATAATTTTATTTGGTCAATGTCTGTGTTTTTAGCTTTGTTTAGAACGGAACATACAATTATGAAGTAGAAATAGACCTAGTTTCTAAGAAGATTAAGTTATTTGTAATTACGAAGAACTCTCCGGTTATTTGAGTGAAGTTCTTCGTTTTTTAATTATTGTAATTTCGAACAGTGCATGGACGTAAAAAAATTTACTTGATTCGTTGCCCGATAGGTTGAAATGCGAATACTTGTAACTCGACCCTTCTTCTGCTATTGGGCCACAGTTTATGTGAAGGACTGTGCTGATAGGAAACCATTAAAAAAAGTAGTATTGTTTCAGTCTTCCCTGTTAAGGCTCGGTATCACACGCAATGATGATTTTTTGAATTGTTTTCATTGTACCTAAAGTACTGTTATTTTAAGGGTATTTATGAAATTTTAACACAATACATCTGGTGCATTTGTTGTACTGTTGCCAATACTTTCAACAGATATTCACTGAGCTTAATATAATAGGTATAAAAATATGCACAAGAGTTAATAAATGAAAATTTCATGCTCTCTACTCTTTACAAAAAGAAAGGAAAATAATTATCCTTCGATAGTCTTAATATTTTTATCGTTACATTTATATCACTAACCTTTTATAGTGGAAATGTACCCGAGTGTTAACACCATTATTAATAGACTTGGGAATTCTGTTTCAGGATATTTCAAGCTTTATTATGGACATGTAGAGTACTTTTACCTCGGTCATAACGCCACAAGCTAGTAATCGGTAGCATCTCTCAGAGTCGCGTAGAGAGGCGGTCCGTACGAAGTGTTTGTCCGACAGGCCAGTGCTTGCGCATAGAGTCGTAAAAACCTCCGGCGACAGTGCCATTGACGCCCTAAGAGGTCTCGTGCGTACAGGCCTCTAACTCGCAATCTAACTAAATTTCTAGAGGAACCTTGTGTTTAGAGATAAGGAACTTTTTAACAATGATACTACCATAATAATGTCCCTAAGGGTTAGTATGTAATAAACTTGATGTAGGCCTGCACCATACATATATTTTTTTTACCGATATACATGAGGTGTGTAATTATTTCCCGTGATTTCAACTACGAAATTTCTTCAAAGTTCATTCAATTAAAAACTCAATCTTTAAAATACACGTTTAAAGACTTACAGGACTTGATACAGTGCGCCATCATTACAAAATTTCCATTTGTATAAATTCAATTTAATAGTAGATATTGAATTGTCAGTGTAATAGAAATGTTAATATCAAGAATTAGTATAATCGATTATTAAATCTTGACTCAATGTTATGTATTTAGTAATGACTAGAGAACTGTAAAATTCGCGATTTCAAATCCCTAAAGGATAGACTCCATGATCCTCTATGCACTCGTGCAAATTACATCTGCTGATTGGTTACCGACTCGTAACACCTGTTGACTGGAATGATCGTGATTCGCTAATTCTTCTGTTAAAGATTTTTCATTGGCCAAGATTCCTTCAGATAAACTGTGACCCAATCACTGAAGCAAAATAATGTCAAAAGTATTTGGACTCCATCCTATCGCGAAACGAATCCGCGAATTTTACAGGTCTCTAGTAATGGCACAAACTTATGCACCATTTTAGTTTTTATGGTATAATACAGACATATAATTTATAAAATAACGCAATATTATTAAAATCCAAATGATATCTTTATATACTATACAAGCCATAAGCATTACATGAATATCAACAACCCTTAATGTACACAATATCTATGCCTGGTAATAGGTAAGTTATTATTCAATTCTATTAACTTGAGAATGATAATAAGTAGGTAGGCTATATCTAAGTCTCTTTACTTAAGTCAAAATTCAGAACCAATAATATCTATAAAAAAATTTCAGTAATTATAAATCGTGCTTTTGCAAGTTTTCAAATAAAATGTCACTTAGGTATTATATTTCAATATATAGTAATATTTCAAAGAAAATCGGCATTGAAAATTAACAACATTTTCAAATTATTCTAAATACAACTTATATACATCAATGCAGAGCCAATTTCAATATCTGTTTACTCTTTGTTCTGGAAATGTCTCTTAATGTATAACAAAACGGGGTATTCCTGCTATTCAATGCAAAGAGTAGCTACTTATCTGAATACTAGTTGGTAGTACAGCTCATTGTTAAACATTTCCTATAGATACTGTATAGATATATATAATTACCACGATCCTCGGCTTAGAATCAAACATTAAAGGCAAGCCTAGCCTTTTCTTTTGCCGTATTATACAGACACCTATTTCGTTACTTCCATTATAAAAAAAAAACTTGAAATTATTTGAAAACAGGAAGACTTATTTTTAACAGGAAGTGACCTCGGAAAACTATAAATACTCATGTAAGAATACTTTAATTCACTGATAACTGCCATCAGATAGTACTGAAATATTCTTACTTGCTAGCCTACCGTGGCGTTACAATGGTTTCTTACATTACAGCTAAAACATATCAATTTCACACAAATTATCTTCAAAAACAGGTTTATCACACTATTATGCAATATGAACCTGCTGAAAGAGAAACATAAAATAATATAACTCTATAGTCACAGATAAACAAATTAGTAAAAACATTTTGCCATTTCTCTTGCCTATGAAAGTAAATTAATAATAAGCTATTGGCATTGTTGATAAAATAAATAAAATATATTCTTCACTACTTGTACGTGTACAGGTGGTTTTGAAAATGTTTATCCCTATAAAAATATTTTTGTGATGTGAATAAAACGAATTTACCGTCGTTCATTGGTTCGAAATGGTCAGTTGTTTCGATGATGCCCGGCAAGTTAGGTGTAGTACTTCGTAAATGAACTGTATTTTTTTCTTTGTCAATGAATACACCACATCCTTGATGTGAATTTTGAACGTTCACCTTAAACAATGTTAGCAATGTGAAATTTAATTTCGCATACGGGTCAGACGCAAATAAAAGCAAATAAAATGAACAGAAAGGCCGGCGTATCGCTGGAACATAAATTAAACTTCAGAATCTGATACTGGGAAATTATACGAAAATTAAAAAAAAAAAAAAAAAAAAAAATCTCGAAATTCTCTTTCGGTTCGAGATCAAAAGCGAATAGTGATAGTAATAATAATAAAATACTTGTATTTGCATTAATTTTCCCCAGCGCTCCAATCACCGGCTTTCAGGAACACTCTTGTCGGAACGCGGAACGCAATTAAGTACATTTGACAATAATGTGACGTGTAATTAACTTAATGCCCCAGCTCCGTGCTACTCCCCGCAGAAGTCACGAACCAGTCCACGCGCCGACGAGTCGCGCTGCCAGCGACAGCCGCGGGTACGAGCTGCCTCGTACGACTCGTACTGCCAACTGACCGAGGGAAAAAAAAAATAAACTCGGGGCGCGCAAGTTTTCCCTTAACTCGTTAAACAGAATATCAAGAAAAAGCATTATTTATAATCAAAAGTTTTTTATTTTACATTTCCTTTACATTGTATACATAGGAGAGAACTGATAAAGGTGAAAAATAATGTATCAAAGAAATTTAATTTTAAAATATTGTTTTTTTTAAACAAGCATTGACTAAAACGTAGGCCTACTTAAAAGAAAGCAAATTATTTTAATAATTTTTTTACAATTCCTTTCCAAATTTTTGTATTAGACTTAGTTACTGAATTTAAATATGGCAGACTTAATTTTTTTATTTATTAAAATTTAATTAAGTATTTTTTTATAAAGTAATAATTATTATTGATTGTTTTTTTTTTGTATAATGATAACGTGCGTGGCTTGCTCGAAGATTCGGTTATCTTTAACTACGAAGCGGTCTAAGTTTAGCCTATTTGAGGATCATTCTCAGTTGTAAACTCCGGAAAATTTCCATAACTCCCAATAGTGTGAGAACGTGTAACTATAACATTATTCCACTTACTAAATTCTTTCTGTCATCCTCAGTATGAATGATGGTAGGTGATATGTCACATTGGTATTATGGCCTAGTGGTCTGGGTTCCTGACTGGCGACTCGAAGGTCCATACTTAGATTCTCAGCCTCTCCGAGAGCTTGTGACGAGTGGAGAATTTTCCTTCTAGTTTATAGAACTTTATTTTTGTATCTCAAAATTTGACTGAGACTAATTGTGATTTTTTGAAAATTTGTAAATTAGCGAATACGCTTACTTATTATCTTGAAAGTTCCTTTTTAGTCATTATTCCCAAACTGTAAACATGGGATTATGTCATAGTAATGTAAAAATATACTATGGATAGGAGAATATATTTCTATTTCGTGTGCATAACTCTAATTAAAATGTATAGAAGTTAAAAACTTTGAATAGGGACCTAATGCGCCGAAAGGTGCGTCAGAAGTTTGATAAGCACGCTGTTAAACGGTTCTTGCTCCAAACTGCGAGAATGTAACGAGAAAATTGCAGCAAATCGAACAAGGATGTTGCGGCGGGTTCCTTTGACGAGCACATGCGCTTCGGTAACCTGGAGCGAGTGCCGCGCGAAAATTCCCCCAACCCCCTTTTCCTTTCCCTCGATGACTCGCGCATTTGGCACTACTGTCGTCCGTCCAGTGATTGGCCCATTTCCTTGTATCCCCCCCCCCCCCCGGCAGCATGGCTTCGAGTCCCCTCTCCCCCCTCCCGACAGGCCACAGTCACGAGCATAGAACAAGGAGGGAGATATAGAAAGAAGTGCGACTCTTACAGTGGAAACTGAAACCATGTTTTGCATGACATGTGACTCTATCTGTTGGCTGGGCCCATAACTAATAGCAAATAAATATATATATATATATATATATATATATATATATATATATATATATTATATACTCAGACGGGAGTTTCAAATACAAAGTGTTAGGTTTATAATGTTAATATATCTATGTACTTGACAACAAAATGCATAGTAACAGAGGTCTTGACTGTGCTAGAAACACTTAATTCTGTTTTTAATAATAAAAAAGCAGGTTCTATATAAATGCGTTGGACATGCAGAATTTCTGGTATGCTACAAAATACGTGGCTACTAAAATAAAGTGAATTACTTTTCACTGGTTTGTTTATTTGCCTGCTGATGGCATGGGGTCTAGAAAAAATATCGGTTTCAATGGCATCTAGGATGGACTCCACGATCCTCTATCCTCGAGCAAATTATGCCTGCTCATTGGCTACTGACTCGTGACACCTTGTTAACTGGGATGCTCGTGATTCTTTTGCTGAGGGTTTTCATTAATTCAGAGTCCTTCAGGTAAACTGTAGTTCAACTGAAGCAGCAGCTCGAAGGTAAACTAGTTTGGATTCTAGCCTATCTCGAAATGAATCCGCGAATTCTTACGGTCTCTACTCATGCATTACTTCTCGTAATAAATATAGCTGTGTTAGTAATATATAGAGACTGGGAAAATTCGCGGGTCTAATGACCTCTAGGATAGACTTCACGATCCTCTATGAACTAAGAGAACAAATTGCACCTGCTCATTGCACTCGGTAACACGTGTTACCTGGGATGCTTGTGATTTGATACTTCTTTTGTTGAAGGTTTTTCACTGGCTTAGGCTGGGTTCACAATTAAAAAAATTAAGCGAGTGCATAGCAAGCCATGCACACGACCTGTGCACACGACCTGTGCGAACTGCGAAATTGGTTCACAATTGAATTCTTACTGTTAATTTCAGCCAATGAAATTTCGTGAACTATGCGACATCTGTTAACAGTGTTAGTAAATAAACATATTAACTTTCAAAATAACGATAATACTATTATTATCTCGACATTTTCTTACCACAATATGGTTAATAAATATATACATATTTCTAGTTCCGCCAAAAAAGCACCCTGCTCTTCTCTCATTGGCTGTTGTGCCATGCGTACGCGACCGAAATAAAATATATTCATTTCACTCCTATGCGCACGACCTCGCTCCCATGCACACGACCAACTTTCTGCTATTGTGAATCGTTAGGTTAGGAAACATGGCGTTCATATCCTATGCACACGACCTACTGTTACTGTTACTGTTATTTTTTCAATTGTGAACCCAGCCTTAGAGTCCTTCAGGTAAACGGTGGTCCAATCACTGACTCATAATGAAGGTGAACGAGTTTGGAGTCTAGCCTACCGCGAAATGAATTCGTGAATTTTTCCGGTCTCTAGTAATATATAATGAAAGCTGGTATCTAGCGGACTGGCCCAAAACTACATCAACGATCTAGGACTTACTCTCGGCAATTAGAGTTTCTCCTCCCCGCGGTCACGTGCTGACAGGCGTCCGTTGACGCGTGCTCATTAAACGTAGTACTTCATCAAATATTCAGACGCAGGCGAGGCAATCGAGCCAATCAGACGGCTGCCTTTCGACCCCGGCGCGCGGGATGAGATTGCGACCCCGGCTCTGAGTGGATCACCGCAGACTGCTGCAGGCAGGGACGCCCTCGGAGTCGCTCTCCCTGGAACCAGGTCATTACTTCAGGACTAATCGTCCAGCCCTGTAATGACACGGAAACGGAGACGGATCACGTAAACGGAGAAGTGTCTCGCGGAGCAGGGTTTATGCAACTGCGCGCAGAAGGAGATGGGACCGTACGGATCAGCTCGGCAGTGCTCTTCCGTTTGCGCCGCTCCGTGGTAGCCATGTTTGTTTATGTTATAAATACGTTAAAAATTTTTTCAAGTACAAGCATATCTAGTGTTTTATTGTTACTTTATGATTGTTTTTTTTTATTATACATGTACTTACATTCTGCCCGTGGAATGATCTTGAAGAAAAAATTATATTTTTTTAAATTAAATTTATTTCGTAACCTAGAAAGGCAATCACACTGGTTGCCTTTTATTACGTTTCCGTGCACTGTGGAAGCTACAGACGCAAAAGTGAAATGTTTCGGGTGATCCGTCTCCGTTTACGTGATCCGTCTCCGTTTACGTGTCATTGTATAAGAGGCCTTAGAGTTGTTCAGTTTGTAATTTTACGATTAGGTAAGTTACAATTTGGACGCGCTCAGAATTTTGAGAGGGGTGGGGGAAGAGGCAATAAAATAACCGAAAGACACCAGATCGGTTTCAAGTTTTTTAGACCATAACAATCTCTTATAGATTGATATTGAAAACTGGCCTTTATTGAGACAGAGTTTAAAGCGATTGTAGATAGTTTAAAGACCATAGAATAAAGTCTGTGACACCTATGTGCATACAATTACAGTTTTGGCTTTTCCCAAAAAAATTAATTCAATACTAAATGCCCAATAACTTTACTCAGAAAACTATTCCTAGCAGCCAGTCACGTAAAACTTCAAGCATTCCATTAAAATGTATACTATGTTTTAATGAAGCTAATTTTTTATAGCTAAACGATATATACTTTTATATCTTAAAACCTGTTGAAAGAAAGGTATCTATAGTTTCTCATCTTTCCCTCTTAACCTACTACCATATGATTTTGAATGGATAATTTACATTGCCTAAAACTTGTCAAGGAAAATTACGAACGTCAGCACAACGCAAGTGGATAAAAAATACACTTGGGCAAAAAAAAGAACACCTAGGAAGATAAAATTTGACCAATAAAATTTCCACGCAGTAAAAATCTATTTAGATCCAACTAGGGAATAAACTTGAAACTTGGAGAAGCAAATAAAAGCAATTAAAAGAAACACAGCAAAAGGAACTCAAAGCAAATACAAAAAAATGTACGCAGCCAAAATTAACAACAAAGAAAGAGGACACAGTGGGATAGCGACGGCAAGAAAGTTTCAGTTGTCTGCTTGCATTTACTGTTCTTGTTGTTGTTGTTGTCCGTGCTGTTGTTAATTTTTTTTTCATGACTAAATTCATTCTACGGAAATCTTGTGCTAATCTTGTTTAATTTTTAATGTGTTCGTCTGTGATATCGAGTTTGTGCTGTCCATAATACCTGTTTAGGTAAATCGTTAGGTTTATCTGTTTGACATAGCTGATTTAGGCTTTATCTCTGTGGGTTTATGTTTTCACACTTATTTCTTAGTTCACGTTCTTGAATGTTTCCAATGACAGAAAGTGCAAATCTGCAATGGCGTACGTCCAAGGAATTGTATTAAATCAAAATTCCCAATTGCACGAGTCATTTAAAGTAAGTACGTATCACACAGAAGAATACTTGTCTAAACCCGCAGAGGTTTCGAGGCAGCTCAACGATATATCTATATATCAATTTATGTCACTCTCCAGCAATTAAAAAATTAAAAAATATGTTTTCACCTATTTATATATTTATCTGTCGTTTTACATATCACAGTTGTGTGACATGGACTGTACATAAAAAGACGCGCGTATTCAAATGCAACGTTGTTCAAAACTTTAAAGCAACCGGTAAATAAATTTCGGAGATTTAATATTTTGAACTAACGAACGATTTTTAACGTATTTATTTACAGAGACTATTTATGTTATTTTAAACCCCACGTGAAAATTGGTCAACAGTTGCCAACCGCCTTTGAATCAACCCATAATTTCAAGAAGTTTGTTGATATAGGCTGTAATTTTATTGTTGTATATAAATTGAATTTATATTTCACATTGCATGGGTGAGGCAGTGATAGCGAGCATTCTCCATCCCCTTCCTCCCCCTTCCCCACGTCATGGTCTAACAGCCACGCCACGTCACGCACAAGCTCGGGCTCCGAGGCTCGGCTTCTAACGAACTGATAAAGCTAACGACCCACACTTTACGAGAATTTATTTTTCATCACGACTGTCGACGGCGCCATTAGCGGATTGGCTCGACTCCCCGCAATTAGCGCTGATTGCTTTTAATGTATTGATGGTTATCAACTTACAGAACCTTTTATGCCCAAAGGCCAACGAGTGACTTGGTGACCCGTGGAATAGATACAAAACTACGCTGTGGCGGTCTGCCTTAGCGTTTAGAAACAGAAAACACACCCAGCATGCTGCAATGTTGATATTAAATTGTTTTAAAACCAAAGAAAATCTGTGGAATATAACTGAAAAAATTTCGACAAAGCTTCAACTTATTCACAACGGAACACTTTCAAAAGTTCTTATGTCAACTAAACCGATTCGTTCCCGTTTTCGCCGTTTCATAATTAAGAGTATGGTTCGTTGCCAGCTTGCAGGATTGTTTATTTGATTTTCTCTGCCAGCCTACAGTGCCAAGCTGGAGGAAAAATGGTTTCAAGCATAGTTGACGAGTTTGAATTCTAAAGGGACTAAGTGCCAACCAAATATGGATTCCGACTAAATTCTCACCTGAATATCACTAGGCATTGTAGTCTACTTACTAGATTATCATGGAAATACAATGGCAAAGAAAGGTTTGGGACTACCACACTTTTGAAGATCACCTGGCCGGAAAGGTTGAGCATAAGGTCGACCTGGATGCTCTCACCTAGCACACTTTCACCTCAGTGTCTGGCAGGCGCCAACCTTTATCAATCTAGTGCGATATCTATTTAAATCCATCCGAGACAGCTTGTGTTTCAAGCGCGTACTTTGCAACAGAGCACTGAAATTTTGCGTCGTTTCAGGTTTGATAGTTCCTGCTCAGTTTTTTTCTACATGAAGATTTGTGAATTTTTAAACTCACAGTCATAGCAATCATTTCAAAAATAACCATAATAAACAGCAAAACCTTTCATTCGATCAAACTCACGGTGACTGTCAGTAAGCGCGTTGAGCTGGAAAAGCCCACGAGCTCAAATAAGTAAAAGAAAAATAGTATTGCGCATTGTAATACATTAACTCTCTAAAATGTTTGTTACAAGTCAATGTCCCTATGTGATCTTTAACGTAGAGTACCGTAATTTTTTTCCCTTTAAACAAGTCAAATAGTGTTTTCTATAGTTCACGTGTTTCTTGAATATTATTTTTACAATGTAAATTTTTATTTTGGGATGGAATGAAGTATTTAGTATTGTCTGTCAAAATTAATAGTGTTAGCATTTAATTTATTTGATAAAATGACTTTCACTTGGCATCCCAAAATGTTGTTTTACTTCGTCAAATAATAAAAGACGAACTGCAAAGTACAGAAAAATATTTCATATGATAGTACAAAATCAAAGAGAAACTCTAGTCAGCGGAATATGTTAAGAGGAAGGGGTGAAAGATATTGTAAGTGTCCAGATGGATCATGTGCTTGTCAAAGGGGGTCCAAACTAACTGGACCGTTGCAAAGCAGTGTCCGAGCATTTTTCCTTTTCAATGCGTGGATCAAAAGATCCGCAAAACGGTTTATTAGAAATAAAAAAAATAAAGTTTGTTTTCAATACGGCGCAACAGTCGTATATCCTTATATCGTCTATAACCCGGCTAAATCTCCTCCTATTTCCCGCGCAAACAACCGCACATGGACAATTTTCTCGGTAAAACTACCCCCGTCTCCGTAACTTATATCCACTTTGACGAACCCCAACTATTGGGGAAAATACCCTCGTATCACTCCGCGGTTTGCTGCTACTCCAAAGTAAATGTAGCCCTGTACCATATATGTATGTGTGTGTATGTATGTTAATATATATACATATATATATCATACGTTCTCATTCGAAAGCCGCAAGCTAACCATGATATACCGGAAGGCCTTAAGGGAGGAGAAAGGAAGAGGGGGGACTGAAAGAATTCGCAATTTATGTTCGCCATCACATCCGGTGCACGAGAGAAAACACCCTTCAGGCGAAGCGGAAAACGTTTCCCGATAAAAAAAATTTTTTCCGACAGCAAAAACATCAAGCACACACAAAAAAAGTCGTTTTGAAGAGTCGTTGTTTGGTGCGGGAATGGAAAAGGGGGAGAGGGGATTTTTTCTATTTTTGAAATCCAATCGACCTCGTAGGAGCGGGCACTTGGTGATGCACAGAGATAAATTTAAAAAAAAAAAAGTCGTAATTTCATTTGCGCGTGTTCTTTTTTTTTTTTTTTTTCCTAACCTAACTAAAACTAAGTGTATTTTGGAGGGGTCCGGGTTAGGGAGGGACCTAGGTGCGTCTCAGGCCGAAGCCTATACGCCTAGTCATGCTGGGATTAGCCATGCAAGGAGAGGGTCGCATGCATCATGTGCTAGGAGGGGATTGGCCAGCCATGGCAGCGATTGGCGCCATGACTAACTCCCCTCACTCTTAAATCTAGACTATAACTAGAGATAGGTTGGGCCCAGGTAAAACCTGCATAGACACAGGGAAAACCCTGGGCACATTCATGCGGGATGCAAATTGGCATGCATTACGTGTAGGAGTTTACAGGAGACAGAGGATGGTCTGGATGAAGTGTTGGACAGAGTAGAAAAGAGTCTACCATGCGGGGGTTGGGCACTTGGACTAGTAGTCCGCTTTGCTTTTTATCCAGGACTGGATTTAGTGACCAGGGACGCAAGCGCCCCTGGTGTTTGCGCGTGTTTGTGTTCACTCGTTGCCGAAAGTTGCCGAACTTTGCCGAACATCATCGAATTTTGTCGAACGTTTCCGAACTTTGCCGACCGCTCGGCGTCGTGCGACAGTGCCGGGGACAGCTGGGGAGAGAGAGAAAGAGAGGAGGATTTAATGAACTGTGCGCCGGGGGAGTCACCCGGAAGGGGTAGTGGCACAAACACAACCTCCCCCCTGCCCCGTCGTCCAGAGCCCGAACGAGCTGCCGCCCACCGCACAGCGCGCGCCGAGCGGTCCGAGGGCTAGCTGCGGGGGACCCGGGGGAGGAGGGGCTGTGCAGTCGAATGGGGGAGGCTCGGAATGGAATTATCTCGACAGCCCTCTCCGTCCCGCGGGCGCTCGCGCGGCCGGACAAAGGACGCGACCCTGGCGGGTTCGGCGCGCCCCATGCTGGTCTCCGTCGGGACTGATGAACTGCCGGCGCACCGCCTCTCCCCCCCCCCCCCCCCCCCAGCTGTCCCCGCGGGATGTAGCTGCAGGAATCCACGGGCGGAGCTTATCCTTCCAGAGTCAAGCTGGATTTCGGCACACATGCACAATGTGGGAACCTCTGGCCAATTAGCACTGGATAAGCGCGAGACACTTTAACGCATTGCTTTCTAGCTATTTTACACTCCACGCCGCCAGATGCCACTCCCGTGATTGGTCGCACACGTTGGTACAATACACGCCTCCAGGTTCTCTGGCATCAGTTGTCTCCCGTACTTCTTACGCCAGTTTCCGATATTGTACCCCATTGCAGTATTTGATTTCGGTCATTCCAGCCGTGCAACATGTTACCCTGCAGTTGCTTTAGGGCGTCCACAAAAAGGGCTTCCTTTCGTTCTGCCTGTGAAAGAATACCTTCCTACCCCAAGAAAAAGCTGTCACCTCCGACGGAAGTGGTCATTTCATCTTGCGTGGGAATCCCCAAACACCTCCTGCAAAGAGCGTCAAGTGTGAGGTCGTTCAAGTACTCGCATAGCAGTCACTAGCCTATGCTTGATAGTGTAAGGACTTTTGATCATCCAAGCCCTTTTTTTCAACACATATAACAAATTCTTATTTGCTATTACGTTCTTTGAATTTATCTTGTTATTGGGCATACGTCATTGATGGTTTTCCCTGGTTGTAACAAACTTCAGGAATGGACAACAGAGATGAATTTGTAAACACACGGAAAACATGTCACTATTAGTTTTGGTCGAATGCGCCATGCTTAGAAAACACAGGGAATTCTAAATTCAGAAAAATTACAGCGCAGACGAACATAATATGCTAACGATATTATCTGTGTTTTCTAAGCATGTAACATTTCACATCAGCTAATACTGGCATTTTTTTCCATGACTTTATGAATTTGTCTTTGAGTCCATTCCAGGTTTTTCTTTCCATAAATGGCGTGTATCCAACTTATTGTTTTGAATTAAATGCTATAATATTGCATTACATCAGAATAGATATAGGGATACACATTATCTATTCATTTGTACCTATCTAGTTGTGAACTGCTTTGTTTTTTGATATTCGGTAGGTATTGTCATTAGCTATAAAACACATTTAATTTCCGTTAGTGCTATAATCATCCTGAGTTTAATAGACCATCAATATGTATCAATGGTTTAAATCAGTAACTTTCTTTAGCTGAATAATATAATTTAATTCGCCCTACAGTTAGCACTATCTTTTAATAGAACTCACTGTTTAATGTGTGATGTTTAACTTAGACTTTCTTTGCGTTAACCATGCACTTTATGCAGCGATTTATTTGAATACTTTTTTCAGTTTTCAAGTGGTTTCGATTAAAAAATTCTGATCTTAAATAAGTCCAGCTATACATTACGTTGCCACATTAACCTCGCGTGTTTTATACAAGTTTTCTTCCTGCACATAGCTACATTCGATCATCGCGTGTGTCTGCACGAAGCGACGAAGTCCCTGATGACTCAGGGGGAGAGCGACTGACATTAGGGCAAGGGATTTGGGTTCGCGACCCGGTGTCGCCGCTCGGCACTGACTGATTTTTTTATTCTCCCATGAAAATGTGGACTATGTGTGGTGTCAGATGTCTGTTAAATGCGTGTCTTAGGTCAATTTAGCGCCCACAGATTCCGCGTAAAGGTGGGCTTGGTCAACCGGTCCTTAACTTGACATCAGCATTTGATATCGACTGCAGAAAACTGTAGTGAAATAAAGCTTGATGTCTTTGGAAAGGCAAGTAGTTTCCAGACGCTGCCATGCACAGGAAAAATTTATTACAAAAAAAATTAACTAAAAAATTTAAAGTCTTACAGATCATTGAATCAATGGTATTGATAACTTATTCATATAATCTGGCCATATCGTTCAGTATGCTTGGGGACTGAATTGCCTAATTTGAACGGGATGTACGCCACACACAGACATTTGTGTCAATAATAGACTGCTACGAGCTAACCCGTTCCAAAGATACCATTGCTCGAGGCTGAAGCCGAACACGCGATCCTGCAGCTGAAGGTAAGGGCGGCCATATTAGAGATTTGTAAGGAGGGAGGTAGACCTGGGGTATGGATGATTTTTAGTATTTTGTAAAACGAATGGCGACTTGTAAGTAGCCATAAAAAATTAGTTCCAGTAGGTCATGGTACTCATATTCTATAAAAAAAAGAATAACACGTTATTTTCATTGAAACCAGTGATTATTTAGCAACACAAATGCAGTACTTTAATACAGACGTTTATATCAATTTCCTGAAATAAAAACAGCTTACTACCTATATTATTCCCCTCTCCCTGAGATCTATGGCGTGGGCGCGCCCTTGGCTGGAGGTCAGGTTCTCCGACCGCTACACCTCCGAGGCAAGCGTGCGTGACGTCGCGACTGCACTGGTGACGTGTAGCTACGTCACTGGTGACGTGTTGCCTACCTCCCAGGTGCCGATGAGCCGCGCATCCTGGTTGCGAACACAGCGCAACGCATTGCTTTGAAATAATTGCTTTAAGGACAACAGGTTTGACACGTTGATCACATATGATCTTGAATTCAAACATTCTATATTTGACTAAATCTGTGTTAAAAATGTTCAAGCTAGATAAAAACTAATTTTAAACACTTACAAATTTATTATTAGAGTGTACAGTAGAAAATGTAAGTACTTATAGTTTAATCTGATAGAAACTCATCATATAGCATTTATTGAGTTAATAGAGAACTTTTTTATATGAGGAATAAAAAATGTTTAGGCTAATTTGAGTGCTAAAAATAGTTTCGTAAAAATAGGGATTTTATTAACTTCTTGATTATGTTTCAATTTTGTTTTAGATTCGGGGTAATACAGTTTAACCTGATTCATCCGGACTAACTGGAACCAAAGGCAATCCGTACAATAAAAAATCCGGATAATCCAGGCAATACGGGTAATATGCCAAATAAAATTTTTTAATAAGCATATTTGCCGTTTGCTACTGTAAAAAAACTATGTTTTGTAACAACATTTCACAGTATACATATTCTATACTGTTTACAAGTCATTTAAAATATAAAAATAACTTTTCTCGTCATTTCTACACAAAGAATTCGTCAACTTTTTTCTGTTACAAATATGTATATGGCGTTTGAATGACGCACAGTCAGGTGTATTATCATGTACTAACCGTCTCTCTTTGCATAGCTGTAGAATACAATTGTCATTTTTATGACAACATTAAATAAAATGTCTACAAATCTGATCCGGATTATCCGGAGGGCAGGATCATCGAGGGCCGGATAAACGAGGGTTTACCAATAATTACGGTAGGAAAGTACAATATTCTGAATATTTTGTTTTAGTAATCGCTTATGTGGCACTGGGATTGAATTGTGAAGTACAATATGTTCACAAAAGTGTTTTTTCTCTGTTGTAGGGCTCATAAAAATATATGGGAATTTCTTAACCTTTTTTTTTTTTTAACTCAGGTAGTAACTACACATCCGTGTGATTAAATTAAATTTTAAGAAATTTTAATAACTTTATCAGTGCAATATTATATCAAAATACAAAAAAATATATACATTGTTGATTTTTAACTTAAAAAACTGCAAGTCTAGTATTATTTACATGTAACAAAATACTTAATGCCTATACTATAAATGGTTTTGTTTTCATTTCGCACTCTTTTTTGATACGTAATAAATTCACTCTTCGGCCAGAATATAGACTAATTCGTTTTCGCGTTCCTACCCCCTTTCAATTCCCTGCAAATCAGCTGTTTCTTCGTACTTAATACCGTTACGCGATATCCAACTCTTTTTTTTTTCCCGCCCTACAAACTGCCAATTTGCCTTCAAGATGGGCCCTGTGAAACTCAATTCCGAATCTCATTTGTCAGAGATATTGTTTAGCCTGATAACAATAATTCTATTGCGCTGCGCAGAGTGGCCCCGGGGCTGGTAGAAGTTCTACCCGAGTAGACGGTTGTAATTTCGTCGGCATAATGGAAAGGGAAAAAAAAGTCGGTTTCACCGAAAGGGCGTGGGAGGTTGATGGCGAAGGAAGTGGATATCGTCACACCGTGAAAATCGTTTTCATTTTCTAATAATTAGCTAAACGGATCCAATTTTAGCGTCCATTAAGAAGGTATCCGTAAGAAAAGTGTTAGTTAGCTTTGCTCTGCCAGACAGTAATGCAGCATTGGCCTGTGCTCTTCGTGAATGTGGAGTTACTCGATGTGCAAGAATAAAGAGGGACACAATTTAAGGTGTCACAGATGCCAAAGTACATAGACGACATGCCAAACTGACTTTTCCGGAAGATAAAATCAAATATACCTTTAGCTGACGATTAACTGTCTTGTCATATGATAATTAAAGTTATTGAAATCGAACGTGTTAATTGTCATAACAATTTATTTATTTGGTTGTTTTAAATTAAAATATCATTATGCTTACAAAGCTTATGCTTTCTGCCTACAGTTAATATACTTATATTTATATATGCGTGTTTCACAAAAATAGTTAAAATCCTTTCTCAATAACTATTGTCGTTTTCTTTTCTTTAACGGGATACAAGAGCCAGTCCTGTCAGTCGTTATCCGGTAGCGCGCGCGGGTGTCGCGACTGTGCAGCGCTCGGCTGGGGCGGGGCTTACTCCGCGCGCGGGGTTGCCAAGTCGTCAGTCGCGCACTGGCCGCTGTCTCAGTGCAACGGTTAAGCCTGCCCCACACGACACCCATTTCCTTAGCAGTTTTCATGTAATTTTTATGCTAGCGCGCCTGCTCCCGTGTGGGTAACATTTCAGCACCCTTCCAAGGGGTCTGGCTCTGGGTATAAAAGTTTTCATAACCGAAATCTTAGCCAAAACCGTAATAGAACGTGTTCTATTTTTCTGCTATACCCACGAGCTGGAGCCGTCAAGATGGCGGACCCACGTGTTGCAATATAACCCCGTATATAGTCTGTATTGTCAACATTAAGGGACGTAACAAATGTAATGGTATGCCAAATGAAACTTTATAATAGTAAAACTACTATGGAATATATTTGATAAGCTGAAATTGCCACAGAAAGAAGTAATCGGAAATTTTAAAATACGTTATGAAAATACGTTGCATTTTATATTACCCATTATCTTCATTCACATTCGTAGAAGTTGTGGTAGCGTAGTTGTTCACAAATAATTTAAACCAAAAGTTAATTTTATAATTAAAACGCCAACGTTTATTAAGAAACGAGTGTCCATAAATTAATAATGAATAAACTGATACTTCATAGCGACACACCTGTGAGGGTAAAAAAAAACATGCAAAATGTTTTTCTTCACCGAAGATTTAAATTTATTACGCGGTATGTGCGTGTTTATTTGTCTCACTGGGTTACAAAAAATATTAGTTACAATTCCTCTAATTATGTAGTTAAATATATAAGTAATCAATAAATCTTATATATAACATATATGAATCGGTAGCATTTTTTTACTATTACAATGAAATTAGCTTGATTAACTGTATAATTAAATTAATATTAGAATTTAAACCGTACATAAACTACATTTAGTAAACCCAATGTCCCTTGTATCATTTAAATTTATATATTTTTAGATTTTGAAATTAACCTACAACTTAAAAATACCTATATTTGTAATTCCAAAATTGCTCTTAATTTGTTTTTAAATACTAAACCAATTTTGTTATTTATTTGCAAATGAAAAATATAAGATAAAATATCAAATAATATTTCCGCAAGTTACATAATTTTTAACACAAACAGGTGTAACTTTCACTTTTTTTTCAGTATTTTGATAAGTTGACTACGACAGGTTTATCCTCCCCTGATATGTTTGCTTTGGTCGGCAACTGCGTTGGCTGGTTTTCTGTTAGCATTCTAGGTATCGTGTGTATGGAGTTAAGAAATCTTTCTGCGGTTCTGCTATACAAATTTTTATGAAAATGTTTATACCCATGGGTATAACAGAAGTTATAGCAGAAAATGGGCATCGTGTGGGGTGGGCTTTATCTGCCTCCCTGCCATCCTATATGTTTCCTCGTGGTCAGACACCAGCTACGCCAGGATTTATGGCCTTCCCATGCTGTGCGCGTTGTTTGTGCAAATGCTATTTTACATACCTTTTCAATTAAAACAGTTGTCAACTACAATATCTTCGCTGTAACAATTTATTGATCTGCAATTTAGTTACTATTTGAAGAGTGGCTTATAGCAAGAGATTCTGATGTAAAATCTCGGACCGGGTATGATTTTGTGGTCTAATTTCGAGGATAAACAGAAAACTATTTTTAAAAAATAAAATAATAATTCCCAGTCTTATAACTCAAATCGATTTTAAAAAAACCTTTCACTAGATACTAAATACTTCATTAAATGTACAGGAATAAACACTACACAAAATTTAAGGCTGTAATAAACAATTATACCTACTCTAACCAGAATTTCTGTGTAATTTTACAGAGAGTTTACAAAGATAGTATATATATGTTTGTACATTTATGATACCATTGAAAGACGTCATTTAAAAATTTATACAAAATGTGAACTATTTAAAAAAATATATTAATTACATAGAATTTAGCATAACATTAAAGTTTGAAGTTAACATGTTGACATGCGTTTTTAAACAGAGAAATTATAGTCATTGACTGCTACGAAACACATAATATTATTTTAGTAAAATGATATGTCTATATAACTGTATAATTTCGAATTTAATTTACAAATAAACATAAAATATGTGTTCGATAACCTAAATACTTAAAAAAAATCGTATTGCTTTTACGATTAAAATATGATCATAATATTATCAACACTGCTATATTAGGACTGTGTCGAAACAGAAGTACAAATGCACAACATTTAGAAAACCATAATAATTATTATTGAAGTAATCTGTTTTATGTTTTTCTTTCGTGATTCTTGAGCTTCTTTTACAAAGTTAGGCTCTCGCGCCTTTAGTCTTCGTGTAATTAATTGATCTGCTATCTCTGGAAGTAAGCACTCCGCAAATAATTGTCGTAGCTTTTAAAGCATGAATTTTTTCCAAATTTTTTTCGAGCAAAATTCTTTCAACATGGAAATAACTTTTCGTATAAACTGCAAAGTCGTAATACTTTCTACTTCAGACGCCAAGGTGACCTTGAATCTGATATTAAAAAAAAAAGGGGGTGTTCTTTAGACGCAAATCTCCAAGTTTTTCTTCGATACACGTTTGTTTTTGTCTTTTTTGAAACATAGTCCTTTAATTTATCGTTTCCCAGCTGAAAATAAGCATTTAACTTCCAGAAAACCATCGTCTGCAACTAGTACATCTGGAGATATTCCGAGAAATGAAAAAGCGTGGATGTACAAAAAAGCCACAATCTTCGACTTCGAAATTTTTAGTTTGGAATACATATTCTTAACCACATTTTCGCGTTGACTCGTCCAAACTGAGCGGCCTTGGAATTCATCTCCCTGTGATAAAAAATTGGTTTTACTAGACAGTGGCAGGATGTATGTGTTATTTTCACCACAGAACCGAAATTATATGCTGTAAGTCTGTTCATAGGAGCATCCCTCCATTTAGTGAACTCGTGTTGACCAACAGTACTTCTTTCCAACTCATGAATATGTTGTATTGTTGTTGCATCCCGGTTCGGGTTTTCGGGATAAACTTCATCTTTGTATCAAGTTCTTCAGGACTTAACACGTCTTTAGGACACAATATATCTTCAGCACTTGGACCATACTCCAAATCAGGACCAGGAGTGTTGTTTGGTCGTTTCTTTTTATTTGGAGGGCTATCTTCATACTGGAGACAGCCAACTGAACGGCGTTTCTCTCTATTTTTTTTTAAACGGTTTGGAAGTACTTTCCTGGGCTTCAACCAAACCAAATTTGTTTTTCGATGGGCTGAAGGGCCAGCTAGGATCACTGACATGGGCCAGTCCAGCTCCCATACAACGAGCTTGATAAGAGCCTCTTTTAGTAAATTTTACCCGTTTCCCACCTGTTTTCTTAACAGCCAAAACAAATTTTAAAAATATAAAATCCTTTCAGTGGAGTATAGTCATATATAGGCTACATGGAAAGGTTGTTTTACAGAAAACACAAGATTGAAAGATTTTTCAACTATTCGTGTTACAAATAAATTCTAGGATAAAAATAATTAGGTCGTACGAGAAATTACTAGCAAGGAATAATGTTTATGATGTTTAACGAAAATAATATGTAGACAATTTCGACACATTTCGATAGATTGAGAATTTTTATAATGGAGAGAAAATTAGAAACATTCAGACAGCAAAAGAACAGAGCATTCGTATGCATAGTGTTTGGTAGTTATGCCATGATTATCATTTACATATAGGGAAAGTAATTGTTAATTTGAAATAAATTCATCACGTTAGAACTGTATCACTTAGAATGGTATACTTGTACTCAGTGCATGTGTTTCTTGAAGAATCGGTAAAGTTATTATGAATGGTTGCTTCATAATATTGAAGGGATGTAATGGCCTTTTTTTTCTTTTTAATCCGTTTATTTATCAGCGTGCATGCACTGATCAGATTGGAAATTTAAAATTAAATAAAATAGCAATTTTTTTTCCTCTCTCTCTCTCTCTCTCTCTCTCTCGTTAATACACTGGAAGGCTGCAGAGAACCCCTCTTTTCCTCATCTCGCTTTTCGCCCGAGGTGTTTTGTAACTTTTCTAAAATCAAACTAGTCCCCCTTCCACCTTCTCCCACCGGTGATTGAATCGCTTCATTTTACACATCACAATTCATAGCAGTTTTTACCCTTCATTTAAGACTCTTTATCCGGCCCCGAGGCGAGTGCAGTTTATACCTTGTTAGTCACGCAATTCCCTAATACATCCGCCGGTTGGCGGGCGGTGGGGGTGGGGGTGGTGGTGGGGGGTGCCCCCTTGCGCGGACCAACCGGCGCAGAGACGTCGCGAAGAGGGAGACCGGGAAAACTGTGCGGCAATCGCCTGAATTGTCGCGTCTAAAGCATGAGGGGTTGGGGGCATTATCAGCCAAACTCAGTTTGTCGACTTGTTTGGAAACTGAAGCCCGACGCTTTCCCCCCCCCCCCCCTAACCCGAGAGGCGGGGGATCTCATTGGCCGCAGGGGTGAGTGCGTGACTGGTTATGTAGGAGGGGGGGGGGGGGGGGGGCTGTACAACGACCGAGGGTGGCGAAGATTGGAGAAGGATGACTTCGCTTTTTTTTTTCACAACGACCAAGTATGCTATTTTATGATTCCGCACATGGTATGAGAAAAAACCACGGTAGGTGTTTTTACCATAAAATATATATTATACGAGCATCATAATACGCCCTTTTAATTTTTTTACGGCAGTCTCTCTACGGAAGAGATTCATGGACGGTTGGTACTTCAAGAAAGAAAGAAAGAAGATGTTTAATTATTTTTTGTTTAAGATTAGGTAGCTAATCCAACACCAAATTTGTAAAGATACAGTCATAAATACATCCAGAAGAATTCTTTTAGAATGCAAAAAATCTGTAAAGAAAGGGCTCAAATTCAGTAGTGATACTTATAGAATCCCTGTTTTATACATAGTTTTTTTTTTCTGAAATGGCATACTGTACGTCCAAAAAGACTGCATTAAATCCAAATTCCCCATTGCATGAATCAATAAAAAATTGCATGGAGCTGATGTACTTTTTTATAAAGTATGGAAAATAAGGAATGGTCTAACTAAACAAGAAAAAGAGACTGGTGGCTGTTTAAATCGCAACCCTGCGAAACTAAAGGGGCTAGTTACTAATTACAGAAGATACACAAAATAAATGAGAAACTACGTACTGAATTTATCATAACGTTCTAGACAAATTTTGATTCTCATTAAACAATATACCACGATGCTTTTAGTGGTTATCTGATGAATACAGTATAAAAAATTAAATTTTCACGAGGGCTCAACTAAGTCTAGCCAGATTCTGTTAGTGTTATTGCATAACTTCGGCGCACTGATAAAAATATTTTAATATTTTTGTCAATATAGACCTGCAAAGTATTTTATGTCAACAACAAACAGAATTGTATTGTCAAATGAGTGGCTTATTTACTAGTGATGGGAAGATATTTCGTCTCTAATGAATGGTTTCGTTGAAACTAAAAAAAAAACTATTCTCGTGTGTTTCTTATCTCGAAAATCTACATCCACGTTTTGTTTACGAATTTTACTCTCAATTTCGTGCACGATGAAGTGTTATTGATGATTCATGGGTAAATATAACACTTGAAAATACCGGCCTTAGATATAAATTCAACACGTAGTGTTTACTTTCTATAAAGTATATAAAAACAACACATAAGTCTTATATATATATATATCGACACGAAACACAAAACTGGTAGAATTTTTACATTGCGATCTTTACACAATATTCGTTTTTCGTTTTGCCACTTCCAAGGTTTTTCAAATGAAACTTAGTACCAAATTTTTTCTAATATGTATGTATGTATGTATGTATGTATATATATATATATATATATATATATATATATATATAGCTTAGCCTATATTGGCGAACACCCAAATTATTAATACACGGAAATACCTCCCTCGTCACGCTGCCAACAGCTTGTTTTCCAAGGTAGTGTCAGCACAGACGTTTCCTGCTAGATGGCATCTCGGCTCCCTGCGGAGCACAAACAGTCGGACCCGGCGGCTGTGGAGGGAGAGAGCATGTTTACTGTGTAACGGCAGGAAGTCTGTAGTGGTCAAGGGCCCTCGTCCGGTGACCTCTGACCTATGCGCGCGTCTGTCAAAGTCACCGGCAGCATGAAGGGGTTGGTAAAGAAGTGAGGGAAGGGGTTTTAAGGGGGGTGCTAGAGTAGGAGGAGGGATAGAGGAAATCCCCGTACTCAATTACCTGTATGTCCACACGGGAACAATGGTAGCCCGTCCAGTTTGCTTGGACAACATTCAGTGATTCGATTAGCATAACGAGTGGGCGCAGGAGCGTTGTTGTTCATGGGGGGGGAGAGGAGGGGCTGAGAGGGGCGCGAGAGGGGAAATGGCCGGTGTGCCACGGAAAAAATCGCCGCTGGTGCTGCGCCCTATCGACCGGGCCTTCCTAGCAGGTTCGTCGCGTCGCCGCTAGAGCGCCGTCGCAACGGTAGACACTACTTCAGCGCCCTCAACCTCCCTTAATGCTGCTCGACGCTAAGGCCGGGTTTACAAACTGCGCAAACAACGCAACGCGCAAACACCAAAACGGCCATTTATAAAGCACGTAAGTAGCGAGATATCACCTAACCTACAACTTGAAATTATAAACAGTAGAAAACCCAGTTTTTTTTTCTCCCAGGCGTCTTTTGATAATTCATATTCATCATGAGATCAAAATAAATTGTCAACATATTGATCAAAAGTGTTGTTTTCTTTCACTGAGTGAATGTCTGAAAACTTTACACATGATATAAACAATAACAAGACATCGCGAACTTCTATGCACATAGCGTTTGCGTCTTTAAATTTTTTTCGAAACCCTCATCTTCAAATATGACCGTTGGAAACGCAAGCTGAAACGCAAGAAAGAATACTTGCGTTACGTTATTGGTCCTTTCGCATTTTATAAACCAGTAATATATAATGTGGTTGCTGAAGATTTTGGTTCTTGCATTATTGCGTAGTTTATAAACCAGGCGTAAGTGAACGGAGGCATACATATGAGGGAAGACAATATAACACTGCCTTACGATTAAAAAACTGTTTACATAGTTGTATAATAACATATTTGAGAAAATCGCAGTCCGTATTTGTACATCTCTATTCACACATATTTTTTTTGTTTTTATTTATGTACGAACAACTAAATATATTACAAAATAAGAGTTTTCTATATTTTTCTATATTTGTTAATGAACTACCTAATAACTAGTGGCTTGGTTCGCACAAATTCCAGGATATTACTTATATAGGCTATTATACCTAATTGTAAGAAAATTATGTCATTAATTCCAATTGTTTATACTTTTAATTTAGATTTAAACCATCTTTTACTACAACTCTTTCATTTAATTTGGGCTTATGCACAGAATAATTGCAAAAAAAAACTCTCCCTTTTAACCTCATTAGTTACCTACTATATTTTAAGATATTTCAAACAAGTTTTGGAATGTAGAATAAAGGTATCAAATTTATTGTGTTAGATATTAGTACATTAGTCGTTACGCTTATTATTATTGAAACAAATAGGCCTCCGCAACATTTTTACTTCTATAATATTTTCCTACAAGGATATTTCTGTAAAAACTCAGTACTACAGATTTAGTAAACACTAGCTGCAGTACCCGGCGTTGCCCGGGCTGAAAACAGGGTTAAGGGGACCTTTTTCGAAATCAGATGTAGTTAGTAATTGTCTTCTTAATTTAAATGTCAAATGTGCAAAATAATTTATATCACTTTCAGATCCCGACAGACGTTGTTCTGCCAGTGTAAAGTTATTTACCTGTATATATCTAAAAATTGGTGGTCTGTATATAATCTAGAATCAATAAAGCACTATAGAAAAAAGCTAAAAAAATAAGAGATTACTAATATTGAAAAGATTCCATTATCTAGCTAATGCTCGGCATGCATTGCAATGACTCATTCAGTTTTGTTTTATAATATGTTTAAAGTAGTTACACATATACAAATCATCTATCCATCTCTCTAAATATATATTTATCTCTATCTACATCTATATATATCTATGTATCTCTCTATCTCTATTTATCTATTTATATATACATATATACCTCCCACTACCTCTCTCTCTTATATATTAATATCTGTTTAGCTCTATACATATATATTTAACCCATTTCATTCTCTATACCTCGCTTTATCTCAACTTATCTCTCTGTCTCTCTATATCACTATATATATCACTATCTCTGTCTCTCTTTTATATTTAAATTAATTGTGTCATGCGTGCGCACTTATCCAACAAAAACAGACAAAGTGCCGCTACATAACATGAAATACACATTTTTTGAAACGATTCGTACTCAAACTATTGCAAAATAGTTATACCGTCTCTGAAACCTTCACGGGCATGCGCATAAAAACTCACCAAAATTTCATCGCATTCGGATGAATGGTATACGAACGCATACGGCACAAACAACCGAAAATTAAAGACATCAAACGATGGTGCGTTAAATATTCAAGGGGACTCTATCTATTGACGAAGTTATGAACAAAACTGTTATTAGCGCCTTTATTTTGCTAGCCGCTGCGAGCTCCACTAAGCGGGCTGGTCTCACCAAGGAGAAAAATATGAATTTGCCAGACCTTACTATGTGCATGATCGTGTGGCAGATATGGAGAAATGACACTCACTCACTATTTGTATGTCTATGACCTATGATTTTTTCTGTTATAAAATGAAATTATCACTTTTTCACTTCCTTAGGGATGGAATTTCATATTAATATGTGGTCTATGTGTTAATCCAGGTTATGATCTCGCTGTAGGCAAAATTTCATACAGATCCGTTCAGCCGTTCTGGCGTGATTGAGTAACAAACATCCATCCAACCATACAAACTTTCACATTTATAATATTAGTGGGATAAACATTCCCATCATACATTACATATGTGTAACTCTAGCGGTTTTGCCGACGCACGCCAGAATAGCTCGCAGATGGTATATTTTTTCCTACTTACTTGAAACTTGTCATACTAGCTGCCCGACCCGGCTTCGCATGGCTATACTAATGGAAAAAATTAAGCAACATCTCCCATTTACAGTAATGGTAAGTAAAAAAAAATCAGTGAAAATTTATTACAATGCTGTGTAATGTACCGGAGAGAAAATGAATAGCACCGATGGTTTCCCGACTCGTGCACGTAACGTACAACTGATGTACCCGTACTTCGCTACGGCAGTCTACAGGCAGATCACTCTTGCGCCGCTCATTATACATGCCCCTCCTTGTGGGTACGCCATTGCCGCGCGATGCCCGTTGCCATGGAGACGCAGAAGGCATGAACAATGCAAAATCCTGTTCTCATGCAGACTATGTACCCACTGTTGCCTGGTTTTAACCACCCATGGGATCTAATTTTCGGAAAATGTCATCCTGCGTAACATAAGGAACATTACTGTGAAGTTTCAAGTCTGTAAAATATATATACATGAAAAAAAGGGCAATTTTTGATATTTAAAGTACCCGAAAAATTTCATCGGTGGTGAGAACTGCACTAACAATGAAATAGTCGTTGCCATAGAGACGAATGAACCATCAACAAAGCAACAGCCATTGCCATGGTGATTTCCTACCAAAAACCTGGAAATTTTTATATATTACGCCCCCGAAACTCCCCTTGGGATCGGATTTCCGCAGAATCCGTTCTTAGTGAGCGTCTACATCACAAAATGAGTAACTATGCTAAATTTCAAGTCAATCGGGTGTATAGTTTTAGAGATCTCGTGATGAGTGAGTCAGTGAGTGGTATTTCGCTTATATATATATATATATATATATATATATATATATATATATATATACATACAAGTCCTTGTCAGAATTGTAACGGGAGAGGAAAATTATTGATGGTCCGAAAAATGAAAATTAATTAAAAATAATAAAAATAATTCTAGTAAAATTAATAAACAAATAAAACACAGTGAGAGGAAAAAAAACAATAGTTTAGGTTTGCGATTTAAAGTGATAGAAAGTATTTAAATACTAATTGAACTATGAGGGTACTGATTGCTTCGTTGTTAATATCACACGGGTGTTTTTTACATGTATGGGAAATTTAAGAATGATAAGGCATCTAGTGCGTGGCAACAATGTTAATAGGCAATAGTAAATAAACGTCTAGCACCTGCGGCATTGTCAACACACACTTCGTACGTGTACTGTTGTTTCTAGCCCCCTCCAATGCATTTGATTCTTAATTGGACTTTAAGTAAGGATCCCTAATGTTATTGATAATATAATATAGCCTATAGCCTTCCTCGATAAATGTACTATCCAACACTGAAAGAATTTTTCAAATCGGACCAGTGGTTCCTGAAATTAGCGCGTTCAAACAAACAAACAAACATACTCTTCAGCTTTATAATATTAGTATATACTTTGGACAATTCACACAATATCTTTATAAATTGTAGCCTATGTGTTATTCTGATGTATAGTAAGCTATATTATTGTATAGTTTCATTAAAATCCATTCAGTAGTTTTTACGTGAAAGAGTAACAAACATCCATCCATCCATACTTACAAACTTTCGCGTTTATATTATTAGTAGGATAACGATGTCCATTAACCAAATAAAATCAAACACATCCCGTTTTTACTTCTTCCTGTGAAAAATGCAAAAACTTCCAAATAATTTTAATTTACCTTGCCAATTGTACCATAAAATATATTAATGTGATCCATATTTATATTTTCAAAACAATGTTTAAACCAATTACAACTCTACAAGTAAAATTTCGGAAGCATTGTATAAAAGAAGGATTTTAAATTATGTAAATAAATCATTGATATCGTTATCTTGAATTAAATTTAATTAAATTAGCAATTGAGTATTTGAAATAACCAATAATTTACACCCTTCCCACCCCCTTAAGGATATTATATCTGAATTGTTAAAAACAATTACGTAGATTTTGTATGTTTATAAATCATACCGAATACTTTACCTCCTCCTTGACTAGCTTCAGAAATATAAATTTTTAAATAAAACCAAAAAGGACAGCTTTTTCACCCTCGTTCGGTTGAATATCAAATACAATGGTCATTCACGGAACAAAAACACTATAAAGGTTATTTTTTATTCGTTTCTTATTGCCTGCTTTATTTGCTTATGAAATATGATATATTATTATAAAATAAAATCAACCCATTTTAATACCATTTGCAGTTGAAAATAAAAAAAATGCAATTTAACTGTCACCTCTAAAATAACAAACAAAACTATATCAAAATCGGTTTGTTCGTTTGGGAGCTACGATGCCACAAACAGATGTACAGATACACACGTTAAACTTATAACATCCCTCTGTTTGTGTCGGGGGTTCAAAATGAGCCTCTAAATTTAACACTTACCGCAGCGAAAGTCGTAGTGCATGCGTCAGTGTTTCACCCAGGACATCTGTTGCTAAAATTATTCATTATCTGGCAGCAAATCTTCTTCAATAAGTCGGTTAGCCTCCATCTAGTGAGACACATAATGCGTAAACTCAATATGCCGAAGTCTCGTGTGTCCGAATCAAAGAACGTACGTTCATAAAAAAAAGACACACATTCATAAAAAATAATGCACAATCATAAAAAAAACACATATCAATAAAATATGATGCAAATTGATAAAAATAGACTCACTTTTGAACCCACAATCTTTTTTTTAAAAAATGGAAATCATAAAAAAAGACGCACATTTTGGACGCACATCATCACTGACGGTACATTATTCTTTGTTTTTTATACAACTGTTATTGATTTCCAAACAATATAATTTAAGAAAATTTTACAGTTTATTGTTATTTATTTCAACAATTGTTATAATAATTTTTAATGCGTAGCTTGGTCTTTTGGTTTGGTTATTTTACCCTTTAGGTATAGGTAGAACATTTATTTTTACTTATAATAAAAATAAATCATATATATAGGTATAGTGTTATTTTGAGCTAGGGGAAATTTTGCATATTTGTCGTTCAAAACAAGGTAAATGTCACTGCCTACGTAAAATTTAAAAATAAACTATTCTTATTTTGTCTATCCCCTCAAATATATAATTTTGGAACTTTTTAATGAAATTTTGCACATTTGGCATTCAAACATTCAAAATAAGACGAAAATCATAGTCTATATTTGATTTCAACAAAAAAAATCTCCCATCACCCAGATACCAGTTGTTAAATTTATGAAATAAAACATTACAATTTGTATTCGAATTACTTTAAAAAAAAAAGAGCCTTACTATTTTGCTGTAAAATATTTGTCTCTTGCAAAAATTATGTGACCAAACGTTGATAGTTTTTGTAACTATTAATTTTAAAAAAATGTTTAAGTGAATTAAATCGGATGCATTATAACTTCAAAAGCGCGTACATAAGTACAAACAATTTTTTTTAAAAATTAAATGGCGTCATTTTAATTGTGTATTAAATCTAACCCTAATTTATTTTATAAGTAGTTTCCCTTTTATTCTTTGCGAATATTTTCGTTTTAACTATTTGGCTGACATCTTTCTTGTCTAGATATGCCTTTTATTTGTTGTATTGATCAAATCACGTAGATTTTTCGTACAAATGTGTTATACTGCTTGGCGAGGATTCGAACCTGAAACTTTTAAATTTTCCTGCCAGATGAGCTGAGTTATACACCGCTGTACCGCATTGATGAGTTTGTCATGTGCGAAGGCATATTTTAGTATCAAATACATGTTTGTACGCACGCAACGGTGGCATGGACATTAAAATACAATATTATTAAAATCTTACATTTATATATATTTATATACCATACATGTTTTAATGACAGTAAAATCATTTATTAGTGACAACCATTTACTATTAATAATACGTCACTTAGTGAATATAAAATACAAAATTGTTTATTTTATTGAACACGAAATGTTGTTAGGTTCCCAAATGAAAAAAAATAGTGTTTGTTTGCTACAAAACTGTTTTATTTTTCCGTACATTGGGAAATTTGTGAAACTTCACTTCGTATTTTTTTGCATGTCTCTTCCAAGAGATAAACGGTTCATTTGCGACGACGTGCTAGTATATTTCGAGACGAAAACTGCCTGCCGACTCGGATCCAATTACCGACGGCGATCAACTTTGGGATTGCATGCAGCTTCCCGTGATGACTTCAGATTGGTTACCTGGTGAAATACGAATTTAAAAAAAAAAAACGTAATGGCCATGGGTTGAGAATCAATGCGAAAGGTACTGAAATATTTCTAGGCTAATACGACGGACTGGAAATGTTTCGAGCGAAGAAGCGCTGCAGAGATAGAGAGAGATAGAGAGAGAGAGAAAGAGAGAGAGAGAGGGTGATATTTGTAGAGCCTTCGTCGGGATGGGACAGCAAATGAAGGTCGACGGGGGTTACTAATTTAAAAAAAATAACGAGCTCCTAATTTGGGGATTGGCGAATGTCGGGAGCAATCTCTTCACTCGCTAACAAGCTCTGTGCTGAGAGCCGGCATTTCGGAGCACTAGACTCGTCGGTATCGAATCTTCACGCTCCGCTACCCCATTCCCCCCTCTCCACAAAAACCTAACTTTTTCCTTTGGCTGCCTCAACTGCCCTGTTAGGCAATCGATCCGGAGGCAATTTGCTTTTCGATATGAACGCAGAAACCCGTTTGACGACCTCTTTCCCCTTCCTCCGCCTCATCCTAGCATTCTCCCACACCGACTCCAATACCAAAACTCATTTTTTATCATTTAGTGTTCTCTTTTGAATCCTCAATAAAATAATTTTTTTTAAATGTATTTCCACATTTTGTGGATTGTCCAAAAAAAAAATTCTGCCTCTGGTTTTTACAAAATTGAAATATTCATTAGCGTACAAAATATCACTTAAAATAGTTCAGAACTCATGGACTGCCTCTGGATAAAACATGTAATAGATGGAAGTATATGACGTGGAAGAACGTTTAAACGTTTATACTATGAGGTAAGAAAAAATACTCGATTGCATAAAATATGTAAAAAAAAGTTTATTCAATAAATAAATAGTACGAAAGTCCATTTTTGATGTGTAAAGATCTTAGCATCTAGTAGGAGTAATTTCGTGAAAAGAACGGAAATGCAAAACAACAGTGCACCTGCGCAAAAGTTACAGAAACTTCGAAAATATGGCGAACCCGCATAATTAATTCGTGTGTGTATGTATATACCTATATATACTTATATATATATATATATATAGAGAGAGAGAGAGAGGAGTCGGGAAAGAGACCATTCCCGAACTTCAGAAAATTATTTTTCCCCTCGGGATAATACCTCAGGTGAAACAAATTTTTTAAGTATTAAAAACCTCCATAAAATATTTTTTGTACAATAAAAACTTTATATGCCATCACCATCAACCTCACGCAATTAATCGCAACTTTGCACATGTATGGGAAAGACAAAGCACAAAGATATCACAAAAACACACGTAAGACTTATTTATGAAACCTAAATTCAACACAAGTTCCTAGACGCTGTTAAAAATAAAACTCTGATTAAATAAAGTATTCAGTGTGATCAAGCATATTTTAAATTATTTATTTTTAGTTTTGATGAATGTAAACATCTTTACCATATTTTTAGGTTATGTTTGACAATAAACTTCACGAGAGAAGCAATAATCAATGTTTTCAAACGAGTGACATTCGAAACGATACAAACACTATTTTAAAGAAAGAAACCGAAAGACTCCAACTTGGTTTCGAATATTTTATGTTCAATTTTTAAAATTTTGCTGTTGGTCATCATGTAAGATCAAAAGTAAATTATAGTAAGTGAGATTATGATTCAAAATTGGACATGATAATTACTTACTGTAAATTTTACGAAATAAAATCATCATAACTGCATCACTACTGTTCCGAAACTACCCTAAGCGTATAAAATGCACAGACTTTGAGAATAATTGAAGGAAATAAATAAAAATTAGCCTAATCTAACCTGGGTTGGGTTCGGTTCACACAAAACATCGTAGGTGTTCCGGAACTACCTGCAGCACTTTATGCTTATTAAATTTTCATAATGACTCTCTCTTAACGGATAGACATTAGTCATAGAAAATTTAAGACAACTTATCTCAAATACAACACATTTTTTTCATCAAAATTATTTTTTTATTACGTGATTTTTATTTTAAGCTTATTAAAAAATTAATTTATACAGAGTTGTAGTTCATTCTGTCGCTTTTGAACAAATTACTTAAATTTATAGATTATTTTATTCTTTTTAGTTCATACAACATATAAAGCGTGTTTTTTGTTTTTTTTTTTAGATTTTTAAGATATAATTTTATTCCTGCTTAATAAAACATTAACGACACAGTCTCCATCCTATCTGGCCTACAAGTTTCAATACCTCGGTTCCCGACAAGGTCTAGACAAGCGTTCTCGGAGAAATTTTTCTTCGCTCATTTCCCAACTTAAGCCAGTTACACATGTAAAATATTTTTCTGTTGCTGCTGCACTTTCCTAAGTCAATAAGGCTTCAAAACTCGCTTTCGATGTTTAAGAAAGCATTATTAATTTTCTTATTAAAATCCCATGTTCAGGTTCAACTGCGGTATCAGAGATGAGTGTGATTGAATGTGTGAGAATATGTATGTGTAAATTATTGTTAGAAGATGTATTAGTTTTTTATGATAGTTTATAACTTTGGTTTGTTTTATAAAATGTTTTATTAAAAAAGAGTGTTAGTTTTGTTTAACCTTCATTGTTTTATGAATATTGTATGTGATAATATTAATATTTTTACTTTGTTTTTATTGTCTAATAACTCGTCGCATTATTATAATTTATGATTTTTTATAAACATGCTTGTGTTTTTATTTAGTTTTTATTGTATTTGTAAGTTTGTTTTTATCTACTTAATTATAGTTTTTATTTATATTATTTTATTTTATTGAATTTTGGTTTTATTATTAATTAATTTGTAAAAAATACCTAATTTGGTTACGGTAAGGGAATGACAAGGCGGCTACGCCTTGATTTCGCCACATAAAATAAGTAAAACAAAAATGAATGAAGACATACGATGAAGTGAGAACGGGGCATTGCGAAATGAATGGGTGAAAGGAGATGGGAGTACCCCGAGGAAAGCCCGTCAGCTCACAGCGACGATCGCCACGTTTCCCTTTATCCAAATAAATCCAGTTTAACCCTACCGGTGAGAATCCAGATGTTGCAAACGTCCGTAACGTAGCCACGTTGCGTAACCAACATTTGCACGTGTGAACGGGACTCTTTACAGCGTTGCGTGTCAAAACTTGACACGAAAATACGCAACGGGCTCGTTCAGTGATTTGTCGGTCTTTCGCCGTCACGTCAAAGGAAGTCACGGCTCGACGAAAGAACCAGTGTGGACGGGTGGCGAGTCATTCTTCAATCGAACACAGAAAAAAAATTCTAATTCCGTCGCATGCATTCTCGTTAAGTTCTTGCACAGTCCACTCGTTGCCTGAAACTTCAAATCAGCCAACAAACTCGAACCACCGTACTTGTGAACACTGTTGACATCCACCAACGAGGTGGCTTTCTCTTCTTTCTTCTTTTAATCCGGAGGTGTATAAATATGAAGGCAAATTGACCTGCCCACATGGCTCCGAATGAACTGTCCTTCTGGCGTGCCAACGGGACGTAACATTTGTTTTTTGATACGGGTACGATGTGACGGATGAATGACGCGGTGGGAATCCCAACATTGTTGCACCGTGACGTGTCACAGGGTTATACGTAACGATGTCAAACACAATGCCAATAACATGCAACATATGGATACTCACCTTTATAGGGTTCAAGGTCAATATCATGTCTGAGATCAAGGCCCCCGCCTACCGGGGCGCACACACGGTGTCCAGAGCTTCAGAAGAAACCACGCGACTTGAAAACTGCCCAAGATTTTAGAACTGTGTCTGTTCACGAATGATGGCGAATGAGTAGTTGTGTTTCCATATTTTGTTTTATAACTGTATTTTTAGGAGAGTGTAAATGGTTCAAATGCATGTTTTCAGGGAAAAAAAAATTAGGCATGAAACTCCCGGTACAGATTATTGAAAGCACTCAAGGGACCTGCATTACACCTTTATCTTCATTTCCTGCCATATCATTTCATGGTTACCGATCAGATCTCACAGTTGCCCTATGCACGACCAGAAGACTGCGCGCCAGCTCAGAGCCCTGCACGTAGGCTACATAGAGGTGATGCCGCGCTAGAAACACCAGTGAGCGTCGCACTTATCACCCCGCCTCACTAGGCGAGCGCCCCTTGTCGTCTCGGCCGGGTGGCATCTCGCGCGAAATACGCCTAATGTTTCCTGTAAACTGAACAAAGTTATGTTATGTGACCGTACTTGTTTTCTACGTGGTTTTTATTTGGAAAACCATGGTCTTATCTGCTGTCGTCTTATTTTTTTAAAACAGTCGATATCCAGTTCAATGTCAACCATGCGCAATGTTATGCGTTAAAGTCGTTTATACCAAGTATTTTCCATCATTTTACTAAAATAATGAGTCGATAGCTGAAAGAAGGAACACTCGTCAGCTAGTCTACTGAAGCATTAGAGTGATTGTAACAGTAAAGCTGCGGTGTTTCCTCGCCGGAGAAGGGGGACCGCGTGACTCCGAGTGACGCCGCGACGTGACGCGACGTGCGGAAGTGCAGGCCACGCCCCTCCACCGGAGCGTGTGGGGGGAGGGGGGGGGGGGGGCTCGGCGGACACGTGCTAATGAGCTGTGGAGGCTAATCAGCACTTGGCGCGGCCGGAGAAAGCTCCCTCCCAGTCCACGGATCTCCTCTCTCGCGACCTCCGCCAGACTTCTTCAGCGACAATCTGTCTGCAAGCCGCGCGGGGTTTTTTTTCACCCTTCTGAGGTTCCAAGGGGTTGAAACGGGGCGTAGAACCTCGCACCAGTTTCGCGTCAAGCAACAACTCTCTCGCTCCGAAAAGAAAGAAATAAGAAAAAGAAAAAATAACCAACTCCTCAAATTCGCTGTAGCGTGAAAAACGCAGACAAAAGTCCGCACCACTTCATTACCGCTTCCCTGTTGTTAAACCCCCCCTCAAATCGTGTTGCCCGTGTTATTCCTCGAGCGGAGGGCTGAAAGGGTGGGTTTGTTTGCGGCGTGTCGCAAGGGGGGCTCAAAGGCGCGCCCCTGAATGCGCGCTCGGGGGACAATGCGCCGCGCTGTCAGACCTCGTGCGGCGCTCGGGCGCGATTGGACGGCGTGACTGCACGTGACTGCCGGCGCCGCGAGGGGTCCGCGCGCTCTGATTGGCGGGCGCGATAAACTCTTCTGACAACCCTCCTTCCAGCGACGCCATGGTCCTGGTGCCCATTCGTCGACGGACGTGACACTTTGAAATTGTTGGCAACACACATTAACTGCCGTTGCGCTATTTTAACTGCCACACGCTTCGAAAGTAAACCGAAACGAGTCCTACTTGTATACCTGAAGGCGGGATAGTTAACCCATATTATCTTTGAAAGATTTGTGCAATGGGAGTGCATGACTTGATGTGAGTTTGTGGACATCCGCCATTGCTAAGAACTTTTTCTGTTGAAGAAAACTTAAAAAATAAAAATAAATGAACAAATAAATAAATAAAAATACCCAAAAGCTTAATTTGTGTTTTTTGTATTTTAGTTATTTTTATTTATTTATTTGTTTATTTTTTTTTATTTTATACCAACAGAAAAAGTTCTAAGCAATGGCGTATGTCCAAAAACTCACATCAAGTCATAGTTAACCCAGTCCCACAACTTTTTCTTCTAGTATTAATATAAAAGTTTCCAGTGCCGTTGTTGAAATTAAGTTGAATTTTTTAATTTATGTGAAATTGTATTTGCGCTAATGGTATGTATGATGGATTAAGAATGGTCTCAGGGAAGATTTTAATCGTGACAAGTAGTGTAACAATTTATTTGTTACAACATTTTGGCCATTTCTTGTTGTAACCACTTACTAGAGAAAAGAAGACACAAAATAATTGTTAAATTGCTTTTCAGTAAAAATTAAGTAACATATAAATTCAAAGAAAAATAATTGATCCTTTTTTTTACATACCTGTAACCTCCTAGCTACAATCGAGACGAGAGTTTTAGATTTAACAAAAGAAGACTTAGCGAATTACCTCCCAGAAATGTATTATATATTATTTCTCTAGACTGTTTTTCTGTCGGTCCGCGAGATCTTCCTTATTCCTTTATCAATTTCCATGATTTACCCCTCATTTAAAATCTGATCGCGCCAGCTAATGTCGAAAAATAGACCTACGGTCTAAAAATGTACCGCTTCTCTTAAATTTGAGATTTAAAGTCATCTAAGAAGAGGTCCTTTAATGGATGCGTCAATTTTTCGATAGATATTGAATCGGATTCGATAAAAAAAAACGAATCTGTTATCCACTTGAAACTTCACCGTTTACATATTTCTTTTTTAAATTGCACTTCCGTCATAATAAACAGAACTTATGATAAAGAAATCATAGAGGATCCTTCAACTTATCCAAAAAATTCCACCAAAAAAACACTTAACCAAAACTTTTGGAACGTCAGATTTTTCTTATAAGTAAGTACTTTTGAAATTACTGTTGATATTTTGTATCACAAACATAACCTACAAACATCATATACCTATATTATTTCTCAGATGTGTTTTTTGTGACAACGCCATATCTCCTTTAATTCTTCATCAAATATCATTATTAAAACATAATTTTAAGGCTTACGTTCCTCGCTATTGACGAAAAATAGGCAAAATATTAAAACCAATGTTGTAGTTCAAAAAATAATTAACCAAATTTTTATTAAAAAACATATTTTTATTGGGAATGTCATTTGTTGATGGCATTCTTAATTAAATATATTCAACTAACATGTAGGAGGCATCATCTATTAACAGTCTGTTTAACGTTGATCGCGATTCTGTGCGGAATATTCGCACGGGTCAGCTTGTTTTTCACATAAGAGAATAAGGAAGATTACCGTTAAAAAAAAATGACCTGACATGGTGAAGTGAATTATTTAAATTCATACGTGGTAGCCAAGATTTCTGTTTGTGTGGCGTACTCGCGAGTCCCCGGCTCAAAGTGAGTGGTTCCGGAACCTGCCGCCGGGAGCGCTGCGCCAAGATGGCGCCGAGTGTCCCTTCATCCCCCCTCCCCCCGCAAGGGTCCCGGGACCCCCCGCCGGGACAGCATTGTGCCCCCGCGGAGATTGTGGCGGGTAGGACCGGCTCGCCTTTGGACGGACCGGCCCGCGACAATCGCACGAAACTCAACACAAATAACGTTTTCCTTTCCCGACAAGGGATTTCAAACTAAGGGTTTCAACTTGTCGGTAAAGGTTTTTTGTGAACAGGCGGGGAAGGGGGGAAGCAGGAAACCGCAGAAACGTGCACCTCTCTACGGCGCGCATCGCTAAGGACGATAATTACACACCGCCAGCCCGCGGGCCGCTCCTTATCGGCAGGATATCGTGCATTAGAGAGGCGTGGCGGCGGCTTAGAGCCCTTGTGCTTTCTCACGGGGCTAGCCGCTTGCGAACTGTTACTAGAGGAAACTTACAAATAGGCTACCTTCTTGCAGTGCTTCAGTAGCTGTGATTGTAACATGAGATAAAGTATGTTCGATTTTTTTTAAATTTCAATTCAAAACGTTTAGGGTGATCTTTACATTACTTGAGAGCATTTATTTTTTTGTGATGATTGAATGAGTCAAAGTTTTAGGACAAACAGTATATATAAATAAATCTATATAAATAAACATTTTTATGTTCGCTCGTCAAAAATTTTAAATCTCCGAAAGTTCTTCACCGATTGCTTTAAAATTTTGACACAACGTTGCATTTAAATACGCGCGTGTTTTATATACCAATGTCACACCTGTTACAGGTAAAAAGATAGGTAAAAACATATATTTTTAATTTTTTTTTGCCATAGAGTGACATAGATAGAGATATAGAGGGGATATATATATATATATGTATAGAATATATAGATATAGATAGGTTATATATAGCGATTTATAGATAAAGAGAGATATAAATTGAGATATACAGAGAGATATAGAGAATTAGAGAAATATAGAGAGATGCTTTGTATATACCCATGTGTACCTATTTCAAAAAAATATATACAAAAAAATTATTCAGGCAACGCATGCCGGGCCTTAGCTAATAAAATAAATATGAAGTCACCTACAAGAAATTAAAATGACATCTAAGAAAAAATAACTACTTTAAAGAATAGTGATTGTTCAATTTACTTTCTGCACTTAAGAATCAATAAATGCATTAAAACTGTATTTGTGACTAATTTAATTTTTTTTATCTTTATGTACAACTGAAATTACAAGTTAATTTTTTTTTCATTAAATTTTTTTTAGTTATGAATTGGAAACTACAATACGAATTAATTATTAAAGCTCATTCTTAAATGCCACCATTTTACTTTTTGGAAATATATTTATACTTCCACATAAACAGTCAGGTGCCTATCATTGTACCATGGTTACATTTATTTTTGTCATATTATGACATTTTTGGTTTAAATGCTTGCAAAAAAACGACATCGCTTCTATATCAACAAAGGGATTTCATTCCAACAATAACTCAAATTTATATATGTTGAATAAAGATTCTTATCTATGGTAATAGTTGAGTATTCAGTTGAATAGGAGTAATTTCTCCTTTTCCACGTATCTTTATAATAAAAATATTTTAAAACAGTAGAATTATTTCTAGACTCTACGAATTTTTTATTCAGACTGTTGTTCAATAGAATGTATTCCGTTGTTGATTCGCCCTCGACAGCCGAAACTTGAATTCTCTCATAAATCATAAGGGAATCGTTTTATGCCTTGTATAAACTGTTTTAACCAATGACATTACTATTTATTTTTTTTGCATAAATTCCTTAATAATAGACTAAGCACGTTTTGAACATTATTTATTTAAAAAAAAAACACTACACTTAAAACAATTTAACAAAAAGTTTAAACGAAATTATAACTATTTTAATTTCATAAATTAAATATTTGTTTTTGGGAGTGCGATGTTTTTACTCTAAACAGTTTTGAAAATCGTTACATAACAATGTTTCAATAATGATCCACACTTCAGGTGATTCATAAAGAAACGCGGCCTCTATGTATATGTGTGGGGGAAGCGCCTGCCGTGACTCTCTCCTGGCAACCCGCATTGCAGAGGTGTCCTGCTGGTCGCCGCCCTTTCAGGAGCCAATCGCTTCGACCGCATCGCGCGCGGGCGAGCACACACCGCAGGCCGGTGATTGGTCGCTGCTCTCGCGGTCTTCGCTGCAACATTCCCCCTCCCCAAAAGACACTGGCTCTCCCTCTCCCTCCTCCCCCCTTCGCCCTCAACTCCTTGGGAATCAGATCAGCGAGTCACAAAGAGACCGCAGGCCCGAGCGAGGTAACGACTGCCTCGTGTTGTTGTCTGACGTACAAAGGTAATTGGTGGCATTAGACGCCGCCGCTCTGTCATTACTTGTCCATCACTCGCAAATATCTGTCCTTTCTCACTCTCTCTCCCGCTTTGCCCACCGCGTCTCTCCTCCCGCTTCCCACAGTGCGCCGGCCAATGAAACTGCTCTGAATGCCGTGCGTAATGCTTTTAGGCCAATAACCGTCGTGACGTGGTGGTGGCTGGCACAGAAACCACGCAACAGTTGACGTCTATCGCACTGCTATTAGCATCTCAGTAGCCGTGCTCTCACAGAGAATTCCGGAGACATCTGCCACTTACAATAAACAACAAAAAAAACTACTGTTTATTTACTCGCTCACTTCATTAAGACAATTGATAAATAGACTCAAAGTTTATACTTTTTTGATATAAATTTAAGCTCATTATTTATAATAAGTTAAAAATATATATTACGTTCATACACTTACAAAAACAATGATAATATCGCCAAAAAAAAATTTTTATTTCGGACACATGTTCTACAAAGTTCGATCAATGAGGGAAAAGCTGTAACAAAATGCTGTGGAACATGAAATACAACAATTTTATATAAATAAGTGGGAGATATAATACTCATTAAAAGTTTTTGCACACAAAAGAAAGTTTTTGCAAAATAAAATATATCTATTTTCCTTATTGTGATCCGAAAATATTTTTTGAAGATTTTGTCAAAGAATTGTTGTTTGAATTTTCACTCAAACGTGCTGTGTAATTAATCAAATTTTAATTCTATTGTAAATACCCAAACAATTTCGAGTAGTTAACTATTTTTTAAAAAAAAATAACTATATAATACCTTAGTTCGTGAGACTATATGAGTCTGGAAAATTCGTGATATGCTAGATTTTTATTCATATTATATTTTTATTCATATTATATTATTTTTTATTCATACATCATCCTTTTTATTACTTAACACATATTTAATGGTGTTTCCTTAGGCTTAGCGATGGAATATTTTATTTGCAATAAATTACAATACCTAAAACTCCTAACTTAGTATTGACACGGTATGTTTTCTTTGAACAGTTACTTAGATATTAAGCCAATACAATGTACTTATATTTAGACTTTCAGGTAATAAAAGGCCGAAATATCATTCCACTTTAATTCCCAAAACATTCCCTGCGTAACAAAAAATAATTATTTCGAATTAAATTCAGTTAATTTCTTTTCTCAAGTTGCGATAACTGTGAAACGTCAAGAGCACGCGAATTGCTCGCGAAATATTTTTGACAAGAAGCTGGCTGTGGTGGTAAACAAAGTCAAATTATAGTCGAATGGTTTTGATTTCACTCTGATAAAGTTTACCGAACGTGGTTCGCAAGCTTGAAATCAATGAAGTTACCTTCTGATAAGTACTAGCCTCAATGAATCGTGCGACAGTGGTAAGCCAAAACTGGTGCATATTTATCACGACGTGATGGTTAACGAAATAGTGTTCATATAAAGTATTTTAAAAGTAAATTTTTCTTAAGACCATTTTCCTTATCAATCTTCGTATTAGATGCATATGTAAATACAATTCGACTATTTATATAAAATTATGCAGTAATAGTTCCACATTTATCGTGCGAAACGAAGTAAATTTCTTCATGAGAACAATTCTGTATTATATTTAATTTGAAACTCTAAACCAAATAATTTTGTTTCCTTAATGACAAAAAAGACAACTTAATTTAATAGTTTAGTTTCTTTGTATTTTTCTACAAGAATTTCTACATTTGCAATCCAAGTGGTTGTTAAGGGGGAAACATTAATTATTTGTGTTTTGTTATGAGGTTCAGAAATATGTTATTCTACATCTATTAACGAATAAATACATATGTGTCAGTCAATAAATTTGCTGGTCTTTAGAAAATTTGCGTTTATTTTAATACAGCGAACTTATTAATAAAATTGGCTTAACAGAAACCAGTTTGCTATAAACGGCCATAATGTTAGACAATTTAAATGCAAAATCTTCTTTTTTTGCAACACGTTTAGTTTTAAAGTCAAGTAGATTATTTTTAATATTTAAACTAATATACTCTTACTTCTTTTGAACAGTTTGCTGGATAAAAAGTGTAATTCTCATGAACAACATCTTAAAACTTTATGCGATTCAAATTATGTGTCGTTGAAATAAACGTGAATCAATTTTATAAAACAAAACGAAAATTTATTACAATCAATGTTTGATTACTGCTAATTGTTACTAATAAGAAATTAATATTTTATTCAAACAAGCTGCAATATAATTGGCAATTTTAACGGAAATAATAATCTATTTCTTATTACTTCAGCAAGCAATTCAAGAATGTGTTAGTACTTTTATTTAATAATTCTGTCACAGCATAAGCGTTCACAACAGTTTTTTTAATAAAAATGGTTTATCCAATATGAGTGAGATAATAAGCTACCTTTAGCAGAATCTTAAAATATTGGTAAAAAATCAAACTTAAGATAAATAATTCTTCCCAAAATTTCCAAAACGTATACTAAACCATTTTTCCAGGAACATTACTTATTGTAACTAATATTTAAAACTGTGAGAGAAACCTGCAGAAAGCTGTGAACAAAATTTAAGATGAGTATAGTCATAAGCCTACATAGAATTTGTGCTACTATTCAATAAATTTAGAAATAGTATACTTATCATCAAATCATCATATCATGAATAGTATGATCAATTGCAATCCAAACTAACAAAATTATTAATAACATATTGAAATTAATTTCTCATTAGAATAAATGAGAAAATTTAAAATGTTTAGCATTCATCCCTTGTAAAATATTAAAAAATGTGTATTTCCATTGCCTCGTTTATTAATTTTAACCAAAATTTACTCTTCTTCTTGCGAATAAATGGAGCACATTTGAAGGATTTTCAATGAAATAGCGAAACTTTCCCAGAGTAAATACTCTTAAAATATCTTAATTCCTGTCGGGAAATGATCTTCTCGCACAGGTAATGAATGCTATTTTCAACATCCGTTTACACTTATGAGACTAAGTTTCTCAGGATACTTTATTAATTTTCAATCTCCTCCTTGGAGAATAATATAATATTCACCTCGCTCTTACGCTACTGAATAATCATCAAGACCAAGACGATAACATAGTAAACTGAAACCAGATTTTCTAATTTTAGAATCGTTCCCAGAATAGGTCTACGTCCTGACATGTCGCCGCTAGTGCCAATCTCCTTGCGGGGCGCTTATTTCCCAGGGAAGAGGAACCATTTCCCAGTTGAATACACTATTACCCTCCAACTGCCCTGCAGTTTCCAGACCAGGAGTGTTTGAATTGTGTTCCTCATTTCGTGACAATTCCTGCGCTAAGAATTTCACTTCAATAATAAAACTAGAAATGAGTGCATCTTAGTTATTATACTTTCACTACTTTTACCAATGCAAAAAGTTATCAAACGAAAATAAATATACTTTCTATTAAACTAAATTTTCCTTGTTATTAAATTATTGTACTTATTTTCTCTGAATTAAAAGTCATTTTAATTTTAAACTAATTCAGTGTTGTTTAATAATAGTTAAATAAGGTAAACCTATCACTACATATATTTACTATACTCTCGACAGGTAAATTTTTTATGATAAAAAAGATTTTCTTTTGGATTCAATATTTAAAACACAAGTATAATAGAATCTGTAATCCAATAATTAATTTACGTGTGTTGACTGATGTTATAGCTATAAAATTTTATAGTATTGTTTATATTTTAATTTTAATTTAATGATGTTTGGTTTACTTAGATGCTTTCTCTAAGCTTTTCATATATTTCACAATAAGTGTATGTGAAAAATCTGTCACAGCCTATGAACAATTTTCATGCCAATAAATTAAAAGAACTGTTGTTTAAATTATCTATTTTCCTTACTCTGGAAAAGAATTTAAGTTTTATGCATTTAGCATATACATGACATAAAACACAACATAAACAAATTCAATAATTTAAACATGCACAAAACACTACACATACCAACAAAAAATAGCATAACATAACATACTCAGAATGTGATGTTAAATTAAATACCATAACTACCTCCAATTAAATAAAATATTAAAAGTATCAATATTCTAGCTACATTTGAGGAAGGACATGGTTAAATCAAAAGTTTGCCTTTATTAAATTTTTCATATATATTTTATATAGATTTGAAAAAAAAATATTTTTAAAGTTTTTTCTTTAAACTTATCCCTAAAATATTTGCTCAACTAACTCAGGGTTCACACAAAACACTTTCTTACAGACCACTGAGATACGAGAAAAGCAAAAATTATTTAATATTGTTTGTAGTTTTGTGACTTTATATATCTTCGGCAGTATTAATTACTATTACTAGGTAGATATAATTATTACTCTTGATTTACTATAATCGTCAACATGAAAATCAAATAGGAAGATGAAGTAATTGCGATGGTTTCCTTTTAGCATAATGATTTTGGCTGTACTCACACCAAAATCTCATCAAACATACCTATCAGAAAATCATTATTTTAAATTAAAAAATTACTCTCATCATACTGTTCATGGTAACTTATGTTTTCTAAGAGAAATAAAGTATTCTAATGCAGTGAGTAAAATAACACTTGTTCCAACCTCAGCGTTTGACCAAAACAACGTTTTCCAAAGAGAAAACAAATTTTTCCATAGATGACCAAAATTAAATAAATTGACTAACTCACAAATAAATTTAAACAAATTACGATATGAGGCAAGCCCTGAACGCCACCACACGTAGAATGTTATTTATAATTAAAATAATGAAAATAGATTCTGATATTGGTACGTAAGAGGGGATATACTAAATCTTTCGTTTAAATATGCCGTATACTTTATCACAAATAATAATTAACATCCGTAAAGTTATTAAAAACAACTGAAATCAAATGCATTCTTTAGGAATTGCTTTAATCCTATAGATATTTTATAAGTTTATGAGGACTTTTATTTGAAAGACAAATAGAGTCATATTTTCCTTTAAAAATTATCAAGAAATTTTACGTTCTTTAAGAAATTTTTTCAGTTAGTTAATATTAAATATATTGCAGGCTTATGCGGTCATTCTCCAATAAACTATATTGGTTTTCAATCTTGAGCCAGCCGTGTCGAATTGGTATATTATACTGACGTTTCGCTCTGCATTGCGGCAGGCATCTTCAGGGATATTATTTTATTAAGGTGTCAATAGTTTGTAGTGTGGGCTATGTCAACCAACGTCTCACATACACACTGAGTTGAAGTGAGGGAGGTCAGAAATATTCAGGTGTGAATCACTGTTGGGCAAGCCTGATTTCATTTTCCATGGTATTATCTAAATAACTCTCGTCAAATGCAGGGGTGGTTTATGATCATAGTATTTTCCCCCACTCCTTAGCCAGTTTCACGTTTTGTATTCGTTATATGTTTGCGTCTTCAATCACCTCACTGTTATGGGAAGTAAAATACAAATTAAATAAAAATACACCTAAAAAAGGCGCGTAATGAAATTAATCCTGATATGGATAGTTCTCTCAAATTGATTCCAAATTCTCTTTAATGTGTTTATCTAAACGCTTAAGTCGCTCTGTGTAGATATGTAAAATTCAATTATATATTTAGCTTTATTAGGCAATATTGATACTTTAATGAAGATGAGGTTTAATAGCTTTAAATTAGCTTCCACCTACAGTACCCGTTGTAAGTAGGTACCTATTTTTTATTTGATAAATATTTTTTTTGCCACGTGTTATGACATGTAGAATGTACAACTTTAATATTGACACGCACGTATCAGGTTATGAAAGACTCGCTCGTGGAAAATGTACGTGGCAGTTTTGTTTAAGTGCGACACTTATTCCCGAAGCGAGGAATATTAAGGGCAATTTTTTTTTCCCTCCACGAAATGCCACGTCCTTTTCTCCTCACTCGTTACGTAGGGAGCAAATAGTTTTGAGGCGAGCAGGAAACAGAGTTTTTGAATGCAGGGTGATTGCGCTTCGCCTGAAACACAAAAAAAAAACCGGGCGTGGGAAAAAGAACACTCGCCTCTCAGTCGTCAGCGCTATTCACGAGCCGGTAAATAAGCAATTTGGTGGACGAATGAGCTACCTCCGCGACACTCGTCACGCCTGTTAGGGCGGGGCCTAGCGAGGGAGACGGGGGGACGAAAGCAAAACTAGCTGCAAGTCGATGGTTTGAAATCGGTTGGTCATTTATAGTCCACAGTCGAGACCGCAAATGGGGCAGGTGGAAAAAAAAAACACAAACTAATTCACTGATCAAAATGAGCAGATAAGACTGCATAACAGATCTGCAGTACATGTCCATGTTAACAACAACCAACTGCAGTTCCAGATATATGATAAAATATACCATTCTCAACAGTTCTGATTGTTCCAGAAGCAGTAGTTTGAAGCGCCTCCTACCTATGCTATAGCTTATTGCTATCCCTATTATGGATATAAAACTCGCGGGGTTATTGACATACCATTTATTGTTCGCTTAACATTATTTTTTTTCTCGGTGTTGGCGAAATATAAATGGCATTCCCTTGCGAAATATGCAGGTAAACGAATCACAGGACTGAACCTACAAATCATAATTAATTCTTTTAAAAATTCACAAATGTGTTGGATTTTATGTTATCTGGAATTCAGAAGTAGGTCCTCAAAAATGAAAGAGTTTCAACCTACGTACATATATATGTATAAATTTATATATATTATAATTAAAGATTCCCATTGTGTTCCTGATATTATGTTATTATAAAACTATACAAACGATTGTATCTGGATTTAAAAAAATAATTTGCTTATTATAATAAAGCGTACTGGTGTGCTTATTAACGTAGAGTTGTATTGAATTACATAATATGATTACTATTTCTTCTTTCTCAAATAAAGAAAACTAAAACTAGCTAAATAAATCTAACTTCCTGTCACCATGAATAAACAAATGCGGCAAAAAAATTGTAGAAAAGAGCATATGCAAAAATAAATAATAGTTTAAAAACTAAAAAAAAACACGTTTTTATAGAAAACTAAACTAAAAAATACAAAATAAATTTTAATAAATTTGAATTAAAAATAGTGTAAAATAAAAAAATGTATTTTATTTTAAAAAAACCGTGGGGTGCATGGTGTCAATAGTTATAATTATTTTATTGACAGATATGAGTAGAAGGATTATCATTTTGATAATATCTTAAAAAGCACCCCACGCTTTTCTTTAAATAAAATACATTTTTTATTTACACTATTTTTAATTCAAATTTATTTAAAAAACATTCTATTTTTTAGTTCAATTTTCTATAAAAGCGTTTTTTTTTTAGTTTTTTAAACTATTATTTATTTTCTACTTTTAGTTTGGTTTATTTATAATTTAAAGTGATACTTCTTTATCGACGTATGAAAGAAATTTTATAACAATGTAAACAAAACTTGGTAGTTATTACATCAATTTACTATTAAAGTAGATTTTGAATTGATATTGGCTGCAGTTAAAATAAAAAACGATGAATATTGTTTTATCTCAGAAGTGTCTCTAGATGTGGCACAATTTTTTATTTATTATATGACTTTACAATTAAAGTGAATTTGAGTAGATATTGGCTGCTTCTAAAATATATATCCAATATAGCGTGTTGAAGAACTACAGTACTCAATAATTTCAATATCCTGCTATGAAGATCAATATATTCGGGAAGTCATTGATGTTTATTCTAAGTCAGCATATCTGATGGGTGACCATCCTTTGTTTGCAAATGTCTCACAAAACATTTTCTCTTATTTGTTCCAGTCCGATTCCACTGTAAGTTTCATTTGCATGCAGTTGTACCAAACTACACTGGAGTATTCTAGAAAAGGTTTTAAAATTTATATTTTCTTTTGTCTTCTTTGATTAGGAAACGTTCATATTCTTTGTTGAAATCTTTAATCCACTGGTAAGCATTTGAGTTTCTGCCCGTGAATTTTTAATCATGAAATCTTTTGCAATTTTCTTTAAATTTTGAGTTTCAGTTATAGTTTATTTTTTCTTCAAGAAATTTTTCTAACAGTTTTTCCAATTTTTTATTTGATCCACTAGGCATGGATTCAGCACTTTTTGTTTTTTCCTCAATTTCTTCCAGGTAAAAATCCTTAAACTGTAAGTTTTGCTCTCTATCCAAATATGTTTTTGATATATCATCTGTCAAACTTATCCATATTTTCCGTGTTTGATGTCTTTTATTTAATGATTTACTGACCTTGGCATAGTTTGGAATATTTGTAACTGCTTGGTGTAGATTTGCAGGTTGGTGTTCGAGTGTAATTTCAAAAATCTGCCCATCAGGTGTAGCTATTGAGGTTATGCATATGGTGTTTGATTTCCCATCTGCTGTGGGTTTCACAGCAAAATCAAACCTCAATTTTTCCATGTTTCGTGAAATATTTGCAGAAAATGTTGTTTTATAATAATGTTTCACTCTTGGTTAATTGGTAAAATGAAACAAAGACGTAATTGTGTTTCTCTATTTAACGAAAGAAACAACATTTAAAGCCCTTATTTCAGGTTATTTTTTCATATTTTTACAAATATAGATAATATTCTCTTCAAGAAAGTATATTGTTCACAATAATCATAACCCACTCTCACTTTTCATTTAATTAAATGTCACAATATTTAGTAGGCTTTGTTTGTATCGCACCAAAGACAAACTGAAAGAAAAGAGTTCGCACATGAGTGAAATGTTTGTCAGATATGTGTATCATCTAACATCGGTAATGAGTAGAGACCGGAAAAATTCGCGAGTTCATTTCACGATAGACTAAAATACAAATAGTTATACCTCAGTGCTGCCTCTGCTATTGGCTCACAACTCACCTGGATGACTCTGAGCCAATGAGAAACAACCAACCAAAGCTAATCACAGGCTGCTACGTTGGGACGTCTCACAAGACAGCAACCAATAAATGGGTGACATTTGACCGAGTGTACGTAGAACTATGGAGTTCAGTTCACGATGCTATAACGTGATATAACGTGCTCTCGGACATGGCAATGTCATAGCGCGCTTCAGTAGGTCAAATATTATTGTAATAGCGACGTGATTCGACTGACGTGGCCTAGTAACTAGCATTAATATATCACAACGATATTCGATAACCCGTGAATAAGGTGCAACAAAATAACTACGTTTATATGTAAAGAGATTAAATCATAGATCCGGGCCGTGCTATAAAGTGACCAGCGCATAGCTCAGGTTGAACACTTTGCGATCAATCACGACCAAGTCACCGAGTACAGAAACAAAATGCAACAGTCGCTCAGAATCGAGGACTCGCGCGCGATGAGACCCCAAGATCCTACAGGTCATTGAACCCGCGAATTTTTCCGGTCCCTAGTAATGAGCAAATTCATGTGTTGTCATATTGCAAATACACTTTCAATACGAAATTTATGGATGCGAATCACACGTAGTTTCCCCACCCGCCACTTTAATTCATTGCCGAAGCAGCTACGTCGACTATCTAATCATTCCATTTTCAGACTGAAATTTTAAACTTTATAATGAAACGGCTTCAATAAAAGCAAACAAATACTTTTAAAGAAAATACTAACCCCGGCTTTGTATCTGATTTTTTACTAGGTTTCATTAAAATACTGCCGCTATTGTTAAAATTCACTAAACTGTTAATACTATAAAGTTTTCTTTTTGTTTTGTGTACTTTGTTTCAACGCCATCCGCCACAGATGGCAGCACCGCGGTTACACATTTCCGTTCCACGAAACTCCCCGCTCCGCTCACCCAGTGCTACGATTTTACACATAAAAAAATTGTGGCGGCTGAGTCGTTGATTGACAGTCGGTCGCTGTCCGGCCTCGAAACGAGAAGAAAATGACGCAGAGTGCAGTTGAGGGGGCGGGGGGTGGGGAGCGGGTAGTGAGAGGTACACCGTCAGCTGTCCGTGCCCCTCATGCTCTCATACACCCTGTGTTTGCCACCACCCCCCCACCACCTAATCCACCCCCGCGACGACGCACAATGCCCATTGTGACCGACATGCTGGTAACTGAGTTAATGGCCCGCGGACCACGGGCTGTCGAGGCCGCGTGAAGTCGCCCCGAGGGTCGTGCCGTGCAATGGGAAGGGGGGAAAAAATCCGCCCGGGGGGTAGAGGGGTTCTGCTGAATGCCTGCCTCGCGGGGGTGAAGGGCGGTCTGGGGGAGGGGGGGGGATGTCGCAGCGGGCGAGATAACAATCTACACACACAACAAACTTTGGAATAACTTCGTTATCGTCAGCGAAACATTTATGCTTAAGAGCGGAACAGAGGGGTGAGACAAATAGGTTAAAAATCAATGTTGCATCTGGCGGGAAATGGACCGGACAAAAAAAAACAGAAAAAAGAAAAGAAGGAAGGGGGGGGGGACCTTTTTTGTATGCCTGGAGCACTGGACCTGAATGCGAGACTTTTGATTACATTTCGGTTTCCTTTTTAAAAAAAAGCAGTTACTCTCTTCCTCTTTTTTTTTTTTTTGTTCGAGTATCGCACAAGGCCGCACGTTTGACATTTCTAATGGTCCGTATTGTGTGCGCATAAAAGTGTTATGGTATTTTCGATTTCGTAGCTAAGTGAAAGCCAATTGGATTAAAAGATGCGAGAATGGGACCTACGTACCAAATAAAGTGCGCCTTGTATTAAAATTATTATTAGCTCATAAAATCTCAATAAAAAATCAATTATAAAATACTAAATAAGAAACTAGCGCCATCGAAAAAAAGTAACACAGCATTTCTTAACAGACCATAGAACAAATTAGCCTATCTCATTTACTATTAGCTAAGACTTTAAACAGTTGTGAAAACAATGCAATAACTATGTACCATCCACGTGTATTCCAATTTTTCAACCTGTTATTCATCCTGTGTTTCTTTTAAACTTCACCAAGTTTTAGTATCATGACCCTGTAGGTTTTTTTCCCTGCCTAAGATTCACGTTGGAAATGATGCCCCTGTGAGTTTCACTCGTTCACTCTAGTTACTGCCCTTAATTAATTGCGCATGTTCATTTTGTATAATGCAGCTTCTTGTAAGTTTCTCAAATTCATTTGGAGCACGGTAAAAACTTAAGCACCTACTGTGGAAGGGAGGAGAAGCGATTGTCTACTGGGGAGGGGAGGAGAAGCGAGTGTATACTGGGAATGGGGGGAGAAGCGAGTGTTTACTGGGGAGGGGAGGAGAAACGAGTGTCTACTGGGGAGGGAAGTAGAAGCGAGTGTGCCTGCACCTGTCCTGAAAACAATAAAAACATTGCATAAAATGACCCGAAACAGTGTATTAGCATGAATACTGATTTTCGAGAAACTTTTTTGCAGGTGTGAACAGGTAGCTTAATTGCTGCGTGCCAGAGTGGGCGACGCTAGGTGCAGGAGCGCTAGGTGTTCCCGTCGAGAACCAAAAATCGTGGCCTCTGAAAGAAGATGGGCCTATCAACTGCATCTGTTCACACAACACATTAAAGTTTAAGCGGCAACAAAAAAATTTCGTCACAAATATGGATTAAACATATTATCTGTACGAAACAAAATTTTGCTCGATTTACTAATTATTCTATTTATGAATATTGTATGACATTGACTTTTGAGAACTTCTAAAAAATATTTCTCCTGGTTTCACATTGACATACTCAACTGAACTGTTCACGAAACGTTTGCATAAATATTTTTGTGCTGGCCTGTGTATATTTCATTGCAAACAGGAAGGAAAATTTGAACAGCTTATGACTATTGTTTAACCAGTTTATATATTCGCTCGGGGTTCACTAGGAGGAATCAGTGTGCCTTTGCGTGTCTGCGGCGAGGGGCGGGAATCACTTCGGGCAAGATCCGAGAAGTCCCTACCAGCACGTCGCTGACGGTCTGTCAGGGCCCCCAGATGGCCGGTGCTACCGTTGTTATGGCAACGGGGCCCATGGGTCTAGGGGGCCTGTGAAGTAAAGAAAAAAAACTTAAAACGAAAAAAGTAGACTAATTTAAATAAATCATAGAAAACAATTAAATAGTAAGGCCTAAATTTAGTTACCGATGAAATATTATACACCAGAGTAATATTATTCGGAATATGCTGTGGGTACAGAACGTGTCTGAATCTACAACTGTGAGAGTAACAAAACCACCACCTATTGACGTGACACCATGTTGACAGTGCAGAACACTTACACTCATTTATTTGCCATTATTCAAAATAAATTTACGTTGGCAATCGAAACATTTTCTTAAAACTAGTTTTAATGTGTTTTAAAAATAATTGTGAAAAGGTTTAAAAAAATAACTAAAACAATGTACATAAAGGAAAAAAAAACATTTTTTTTATGTCTGTTAGAAAATAAGGGGGGGGGCATATGACTTCTAGCAACGGGGCCCACACAGAATAATGTGGGGGGCCTGCGGTCTGCATCCAGCCGGGGATCCAGGGAGCCAGCGCGCGGACCCCGAGACAGCAGTCCTCTGGGGACTCGCGGAGGTGCAAGAACCTCGCTCTGACGGGGGTTTGGGGGCTGCTCCCCCAGATCGCGAGGGGCGATTGCCGCGCCGACCGTGGAGCTGTGTTACGGGCGCGAGCCGCGCGCACAAGGGCCCCTCACCTGGCGGCGCGGATAAAGGCTCGTGCTGGTTCCCTTCTCGATGACCCGCGCAGGACGTCTTCCCTCCGATAAGGACACCCGGCCCGCCCTTTGTGGAGGTCCTTCCCTCGGCCCGGCGCTCCTCGGGGCACGAGGCAGCCCGTCCGCACTCGCCACAACGGAACATCTTTCATCTGGACCGTTTTCAAGTGAACAAACAGAGAGATGAGAAGTACACGCGGATGTACGATGGTGTTATGGTAAAAAAAAAGTTTGTTTCTCTAGATATTTTTTCGAAGTGAAACGTTTATGGAAGCGATGGGAGTAAAATTTTGAGGCCGAATATTTTCATTCCACGCGGTTAAACTTGCTGACATTTAACTGGCTCAACTTTCACAACATTAAAAAAATTTATATATACCTACTGTACATACCTTTTGCAGGATTCGCTTGCAATGCTGCAGTATGAACAACAAGAATGAAATGGAATATAAACATTGGACTTTTGAGGTTTATAGTCAAGTTTACTGGCTAGAATGTGATATGGTTTAATTTCTTTCGGAAATTAATTATTTAATTTTTTACCTAACCTTTCCAAATTTTCAGAATTTTTATCATTTTACAGGTTAAAAAAATTAAATTATGAATGATTTCTGAAACAATTAAAAACTAAGCATTCAGTAGCCACCAGAATTTCCTTAAAACCCAAAATTTTAACTTATTTATACCATTTTGTTCTCCTTATCCATACTGCACGAAAATGTTAAAAATTAAAATTTGCCAGCTCATTATGCAGAAAGTATTTTTTTTTAAGATCGACAATTCAAACGGTCTACTCGTTTAACCGTGTTAAACGTAAATATGAAATAATTACCTGGAACGGGACATATCACATTAAAATAATGTAACAAAACTTATTTTACAACACATATGATGCCTTAGATATTTTTTTGCGTAGTCGCCAAACAAATTCCCAAGTTGTTGAACCAGTCATTAACGTCCTCTTTCAGTTCGTTGTCACTTCCATTGTGTTTCCCGGCCAAAAATAAATATTGAATATGTTTCCTTAGTCTTTGATGTGAGTTCGTGAGTCATAACTGAAGGTCGGCCCGAGAGTTCTTCCACGAATATTCGTTCGCCATTAAACACGATGCGCCATTTTAGAACTGGAGATCCATTCATCACATTACCATGAACCTCCGTTATCTGTTTGTAAATTTCAATATGGCGGATGTTTTCCTCCATTCAAAAGCCGCGTTACAATACACTCACACTTGCCGGTATCTTTAATTTTGTTGCACATTTCAAGGTCACGCCTTAAACAGATAACGACCGTTGCGGTTCGCTGTTAGCGTCAGACTGGCGCCAAGGACCATGAGCAGGTCCAGTCACGCCAAGAATGGGCGATAAAGGAGGGGGGGGGGGGTTTGCAGAACTGCGCAGCTCCTCAACTAAAAACGTTCTTTACTTTTATAATGGCCTTCGTACGTAGGAACCAACAATATAACCCAAAAAATTTCAAGGGGATTAATATTAAACACAAGAAAAGGCATAACAAGAATTAAAACCACCCTTGATCTGTTCTTGCAAATCCTAGACAGAGAATTATGTTGTCACAGTTTTTTTTAAGTGAAACTTTTATACTGTGGGGGCTACAATTTTCGAGCGTAACGAAAATTCAGATCGCATGAGGGGAATAGTTGGGTACGTGGTGGCGTAACCGGGAGATGAGGAGACGGCATGGGAGAGGTTTAATAATGCAACATACTTCCACACTTGCATAGTTGCACACTTGCATACTTGCATACTTTCAAACTTAAATACTTGTGCAATAGCATAATTTAGCGCTCGCATACTAACATATGTATATATCTTTTGATCTGCGACCTATGCCAAATAGGAAAATGTGTCCTATAGGTACCTAATAATATAATAAGCAAGGATTCCACGTACACGCTTTTTTTATTTAGTGTTTCTGTATCTTATACGAGATATTATTTAAAACAGATTGTTACAAAAAAAAACAATTCAAGGTATTTGAAGCTGAAATCGCCACGTGACAAGGAACCATCTTAAAATTTACCTGGAATGATATCTGAAAACTATAAAAAAAATAAACCGGTACAAGTAAATCATCAACTGGGTTTGAGCCCCGTTTCTTGCGAAGAGGACGCCAATTTTTCGTCATCTCGCCAGATTTTTTTAGGTCGCTGTTGCGACTTCTACTTACCGCTACCCTCGAACTTATGAAGTCCTTTCCTCGCTCAGATATGCAAAACTGCACGCGAACAGCCCTTTGCCCTGTCTTCCACACGCAAGGTTAATATGCAGTACCTAAGTTAAGCAAAATAAGCTCCATTCGTATTACTAAACGGTAATTTTTTAAACTTTATAACTATGACAGGCAACGAGAGGCCTCACATTTTGTCGAGGGTGTCGGGTATGTGTGTGATGACGTTACTGTATTGAAATAATTAAAATAAAATACATGAAAATTCTGATAATTCAGCTAATGACTGGAGTATACGAATTTCTTGGGAATGATCACGTGATAAATATAATAGAATTAACTGTTGAAGCAGTGAAAGTCACTAAATTATCACGAGCTTCTTCTACTCCATCAAACTATGGGAATTCATACACTGAATTGCAGAGGTTTAAAAAAAAATTGTGAGAGAGTCCTTCAGTTCTCGCCAGTGATATGTAAACGTCAAACCTCGGTAACGAGCAAATTCGTGCGTTTTCATATTGTTCACGTTGCAAATAAACTTATAATATGAAACTCGAACACGGATTTTAACGTAGATTTTCTTTTAAATAATACTGTGCGTGATAAATAAACTGCTTAATAAAAAAAAGTCGCTTTTCAAATACGAAAATTACTGGGTGCGAATCACACACATACTTTCTGAGCCCGCCGCTATAATTCTCTGCCTGAATTGTAAACGTTGCTTGCCACCATCAAACGCACATAGCAATTAGCAGAATGAAACAACCAGAAATTTATAACTATTAGAAACTGCTCCTATAAAACCCCGGCTTAAGACATGATTTTCGTCAATTAATTTTATTAGCATACTGCCCATCTTGTAAGAATTCATTAAACAGTTAATACTATAAAGTTTCGTCGCGTGTTAGTAGTTGCAGTTTCATTACAACATATTCAATCACATAATATAACAGTAAGTAGGTATTGTTTTAGCTAACCCGGAATGAAATCAGTCTATAAATAGTTCCTACAAACAAACCTTAACCTTATTGACCTGATTCAACATTATTAATTACATACTATTAAATTATAATGTTATTAAAAAAGGTAACATAACTTCCCCAGTGGCGAAATTTGAACCAAGTTCCTTGAAATTTACAAGCGCGCGCAATGCCGCTGTGCTATTAAGCCAATTGTAGCTTTAGAAAGAAAATATTAATTACAATTATTGCAATGCCAGATTTCTTAGATATTTTAAAACTTGTGATTTCGTTCTACTATCACTATTTTAGTTTACTAAATATATTCCGGGATAGTTTCACTATCATAAAGTTTCATTTAACACACCAATACGTTAGGTATGTAACCTTATGTTTACGAAAGTAACTATATACGGGTTTATGTTGCTACACGTGAGTCTGCCATCTTTGTGACACATTTCTGTTCATCGACTTCCGTTCCATTTTCATGAAATTACTCCTGCCAAATGCATATACCGAGAGCTAAGATGTTTACACATCAAAGTGCGTGGAAATTTTACTGCTTCGGAACATGCTACGCCACTTCAAACTGAGAATGAGCGGCGCGTCGGAAGCCTTGGAGTTACCCGACTATGTCCACCACCTCTTTTGCAAGTCGCGGTCTCGTACTGGAGGGCCTATACGCTTATTGGCTGGCACTAAGGCCAATAAGTTCACAGCTTCAATGGTCATTTGTGTTTCGAATCTCCAACGAGACGGATGTGAACACTAATCAAGATAAAGCCGACATGGTTTACATGCAGGGGCTTGCGCACCACAAAGATTGTACCGAGAACGTTTTCCAACATCACGGACGGGCATTTAACGTAACACACCAACGTCTCTGCAAAAAAAAAAAAAGGTGCACGTTTGCGAATTGCAGACGGAATGCCGGACGTGCAAGCAGTGTAGTGTGTCCTGTCTCTCCGTCTCTTTCTGTCTCTTTTTGTCATCGAATCTCAACACGGCACGTACCGTCCTCTAGCGCTTCATCGTTTGAGTTCTCATTGAACGGTGAATTCTGCTTGCATGGTTGTGCTCTGAAACACCCCCTCCCCCCCCCCCCCCCAAGCGATTTGAATTTCGCAAGACTTGTTTCGTATCATAAAGCCCTGCCACTTTTCAGCTCCCAGCTGATTCTCGGTCCTGAAGATGCCTGCCGCGATTCGGGGAGAAACGTCGGTGCACGCTACCGCCGCGGCGCGGAGGGCCGGGGGGGGGGGGGGGTTTACGGACGAGGGTCGCGAAAGCCCGCAGATATACCTTATCGGCGACTCGCCATCTCTCTCGGCCGGCCCGGGGTATTGGCAGGGGGGTGGGGGGGGGGGGGGTCCCACAAAGCCGCGGCTACCACGCGCGGGCCGGACAATGTTCGCAGACCGCACAATGACCACCTGCCCCCTCCACCACGGCCCTCGGCGGCTCGCAGACGACGACGCCGCTTAAGTGGTACGTGCCACCGCTCCTCCGGAGTGATACCTCCCGGATAAACCGTCTCCGCCGCTCACAAAGACGCCGAGGTCTCGGCCGGACCCCTCCAGCACCAGCCATCACGGGGCGGGAACACACACAGGAAAACTGTAAGGATGTCACCGAGAATTTTTTACTGGCGTGAAAATAATATTTATTTTAATAACCTTAAGATATAAAAAAATAAATTTTACTTCGACGTTTTATAGCCGTGTGACCGGAAGAGTTCATCTATTTTAGTAACTTACTTTTTTTTTGTGAATGTTATAAATTACTATAAGATTTTTTTTTCAGCGTGTTTCCGAAATGTGAAACTATATTTAACTGTTGTAATTATTAATTCATTGCTCATTATGTTTTGGAAACTTAAACAACTACACATGGTACAATCTAGTTTCATTCCAGTAAATATTCATGTGCAATTAATGTAAATTATGCCATATTCTAATGTTCTTCAACCTTGGGGTATCTTCTCCATAATTTATCAACAGGACTGAATACCTGAAATGAAATAAAACACACGCAAGGGAAATTGGGAATGTAATCGGCAAGTACGTACTGGAAACCATCCCAGAAAGGTATAAATAAATTATTCGAAGAACGAATATACATAAGAGCCTTAAGTTGTGATTGAGTTGAGAAGTTTAGCTTGGCTGTTGATGATAAATGGCATGAGTCTCTAACTATAACAAGTTTTATCTATAACATAGACTTTAGTGCTGAGAGTCATTAACTGTTCTCTGGCCTATGGGTTGAGATCTCGTCTGCAAAAAAATTTTATTTGCAAATATTTTCGGCACGTTATATTGCGACATCTTTAAAGGGTCGTGATATTTTCGAATAGGTTTTTTTTTTAAATTATACTTCTTTAGGCGCGTTATGAATAATTGATGAGAGTGGATTTTTATGCTGCACGTACACCATGCAAGGAAATTTTCACAGGATGTAAAAAAAAATGCTGCATACAAATAAAAATTATGTATGTACTTTTAAATCTTGTAATTTAGTGATTGGTATTGAAAACTGATTCATATCATTAAAAATATTTATTATAATATTGTGAATAGTAGTGATAGAAATATAATTAGTTTACAAAATATATAAGTAATATTTTTTTTTTTTAGAAATTGTACATGGATATACGTATATGACTATTCACCTGAAAATAACCACAAGTTTAATAAATCTTAAAAAAGATTTAATTTCGGTGTTTTGTAAATTATCTTGGCACAGATTATCATTGCGCTAAATCACCTTCTTCAGCTGCTCACATCCCCGTTAAGCTCCGGGCGTATTGTACAGCCGAATGTTTGGCTACGGTTAAATGCAAAGTCCGGTATTCAGCGGCGGCCCTAGACCTCTCGAGGGACGCGGATCATCCACGGTCCACAAACTATCACACCTTCCCGCCGTTCCGAAGCCCTTTATGCGGGGTCCCTCGTGCGCGCGGGCGTTATTTTGTCTTGTCCAAACACGTCGCCGGCCGGGAGAGGCCTCGGAGAGAAGCTGTAATCTGGCCGGCCAATGGCGGGCCCCTGAGGGTCGCCTGTCGGGGCTGTTGTCGCTCAAACAAAGGGCTCGCCGCCCTAAGCCGGGCCGGACGGCGCTAAGCTATCCAAACTGCGCATTAACATCACAACTGGCGCAGTTCCGCACCACGCCCCTGCAGCTAAGGTCCTTTGCCGCGCATCCGCCCGTCTCACGCCGCTCCAACTTGAAGAGTTACTGTTTTTAGAAGCCCGTGCAACGCGCGAGTATGCGCAGCAGGTTACACTTCGTCTGCTACATTTCGCGATTAGTGGCGAAACGAATGTATATTTTTAGATATTTGCGAATGGCGAATACCTGTCACTGATATTCGCGAATGGCGAATACATGTCACCGATATTAACGAATGATGTATACCTGTCACCGATATTCGCGAATGGTGATTAGGTACCTGTCGCCAATATGTGAGACATATTTTAAAAGAAGTTGATTATTTATGACACTAAAAGTAAAAATTATGTTTAAGTACTGGCATACAAGTTTAAGAGAAAAATAAGTTTTCTTTGTTGTCAAAATTTATATATTTCTGTTTCTTAAAAGAAGTTGATTATTTAAAACACTAAAATTCTAAATAATTTGTAAGTATAGAATAATAAAATTTCATAAAAACAATATGTTTTTGTTTGTTTAATTTTTTTTATTTCTGTTTTTAATGAAAAGATAATTAATTATTTATAACACCATATCAAAACTTTTATTACCTAATGTTAAAGCGAAAGCTGATATGATTCCCAGGTTACCTTAGTGATTAAACTTAGGTAAGTTATTTTTAAAATAACAGTAAGAATAAACTTGTCTAATAATATTGCTAAGAAATTTATATTTGTTTTCTTATTTAATTTTATTTTCAAATTAAAAAAAATTCTGATATTCATTTTCTCAAAATATTCGCATGAATTTTGCGAATGCGAATGTCAAGAAATATGCGGATATTCATTACGTCACTAGTCTTAATGGACGTAATATGCATAATACTAAACCAGCAACAAGAATGGGAGAGAAAAAAATCGTAGCCATATGATGTTACTATTTCAAACTGTATTTAGTTGGTTTTATAACTTCCCTGTTATATAGTTTTGGTTCAGTTGGTAAAGGTTTTTCTTTAGTAGGTAATTATACAGCTAGATGCATTTCATGAAAACTATTCGAACTAATACCTCAATTTAGTGGCATGGGTTGTAGAATAATAATGGTGGCGCAGTTACTTCCAGACCTATCAGAGTACCTGCGTTTTCATTGACCCCCAGACAAGTGCGGGAAATCATCTTTCTTATCTTATAGCCAGTAATAAAAGAATCTGTGAAACGTATTAACACAGTGTCTAAGTTCTTCAAGCATTCATAATTTTCCGCAAAATATAATGTTTGTTTAAGTGTTTCGTTAATTATTGTTGGAAGACGTTTTAGCTATATTTTTGCTACATTTTAACTCATTTAATGTAAGTGGCCGAAGGGAAAGCATATTATTGCATTTACAAAGCTGGGTAATACTCGACGTTATACACATAGTACCAGTTCCTAAATAGGCCTATACCTTAACAACAATCTAACATTAATAAAAGACACAAAAATAAATTATCATGTTGTGACTATCCTTAATAGTTTCCTATGGATAATTTATGTTAATAATTTGTGTAAACTTCAATTTGAAAATTTTAGTTTTTAATTTTTTATTATTTTTCAACTTAAAACTTTATTGTTTAATAAATAATTATAATTGATAAAGTATAATAAACAATAACATTATTATTGATTTTCATTATTAATTAAAATTTATCTCGATTATTTCTTGAATTAAATAACATTTTTATACACTTATTTTTTATAAATATTGAATTATGAGTATTTAATTACAATTTTTTTATATCACTCCCGTCCTTTTATTATTTTCGTGGGAGTTAATTTTTTTTTTTTTCACTACGCCAAGAAAGTATAACATCTAACAAACACCCAGTTGTTTCAGGATGGTGTTGGTTTGCCGGTGTCGCGGTGCGCGCAGCTTCACACCTCGCGCTTAGGAGCCCCTCCCCTCCCCTGCCCCGTGTGAGCTGTGATCGAGTGTTGAAAAGTTTGGGATGGAGGGGGGATGGGGGTGTTAACAGTTCATTATCGGCGGATTATCGGCCGGCGGAGGCGCCGACCGCGTTGTCGGGCCGCGCAGACAAAACCCGGCGCTGGAGCGACGCGCACAATGCGGCGCAGAGCCGCTGGTTTGTGCGCGCGCGGCTTTGTGCGAGGTGCCAGGCCCCCCTTCCCCCCCTCTCCCTGGAGAGCTGGAAGCGGCTCCACCGGCTCCACCGGCTCCACCGGCACCACCGGCACCACCATTCCGTCATCCGAACCTGCGACCGCTTCCGGCTGACGCGGAACTCTCGCCGTGTCGGAAACTACGCAAGCCGAATGTTAGAAGTCTCTTTGAAATCGTCGCTGAGACTTAATTTCAGTTCCGAAAAGAAAGAAAAAAAACCTGTTATGACTAGAGACCACCAAAATTCGCGGTTTCGATGGCCTTCTGGATAGACTGCACATACCCCTGTACACTCGGGCAAATAACGCAAGTTCATTGGCTGCCAACTTACAAGTCGTCTCAACAGGTTTGTCTGTGATTCGATCCTTCTTTGGTTGAGGGTTTATAACTGGTTGAGATTCGTTCAGACGAATAGCAAGCCAATAGCAAAATTATCTAAGAGGTATATGTATGTGTTTGAATTCTAGCCTATCACCGAATGAATCCGCGAATTTTGCAGGTCTCTAGTTATGACATAGCATGGAATTTAAAAACATTTTTTTGTTTGTATTATGGAACTTCAATGCGATGCGTTTTTTTACAAGCTATTGCTGTCTCACATTTAGGGCTTAATGAAGTCAACGTATGCAAACCAATTCTGACCAAAAATAAATGAAGTAACATCCGATAAACCATTGGTTACGGAATTTCATCGTGATCGTCTAAGCGTGAGAAAACATTAATAGGGAATTACTTACACACATGCAACTATGTTTATACGTACAAACATGCAAATTGGCCTACATAAAAAAATTAAACACATTTACAGAAAGGTTATTCCAAGGCCATTTACTATCGGGGAAAAAAATCTTAAGAAATGTTGTTTGATGTTGTAATTTTTATTTCAATCTTAGACTTTTGTGAAAGATCGCTCTTCAAAGTCACAGCGACTTTAAAAATAAAACAGGTGTTGAGATTTTAAAACGATATTTTATCGATATAGGTAACAGTACTGAAACTTCCCTGATACAACACTCTTGGGAATGCCACAACCAGGTTATTTGAGATTTACGCAGGTAATGTCTACATCGAGGGCATTAGAGCCGATTACATACAGTGCGGGACAGGAAAGCTGGGAGCGATATGAGTCATGGCCTACTATAAAGATCCATTCCAGTGATTGCCTAGAGTACTTGTTAGGAAACCTCGCGCGACGGAAATTAAGATTGACCTGTATATGAACTGGAATTGGACACCAACACCTCTGGAATTCGAGTGTAATGATTTATATTTGCGCCACCTAGACTACGCTAGGACTGGCCAGCACGAAACATCTCGAGGTTCTCATTCTAATTCATCTTCAATTTAATCTCCAATTTCAGTTAGGTTTCCTGTCTTCAAACTTAGAGTTTTACTTTGCTGTTTGACCAATTTTTATTTAAAAATTTTAAAAATTTTCTCAAATGTAATAATAGCCTATATATATTCATATTAAAATGTTCACAAAATTGTTTTCATTAGTATGAAGAAAAAAACTTTATTATTAATTGAGTTATAGAAGTTGAATATTTATCAATAATTTGATTATTTTACTTAAACTATAAAAAGCTGCTCGGGTGGCAGCTATTTTGAAACCAAAATTGTTTAGAACAAAATGGCTTATGGTTGAACATTTTTTATAAATTTAATACTTTTTGAGACTTTGCAGATTATTTAATTAAGATCCAAAATGTAAGAACAAGTGTTTTTTAATCAGAGTAATGGCTTTTGCAGTGAACAAATGTTTACACGTTTACACGTTGATGCGGACTTTGATTTTAGGACTTAATAAATTTCTACTGAGCAGTCCACTCATAGATTGCGGTGTGGAAGTAAATGTGTGCTTTCTCTCTCTCTCTCTCCCTTATCGCTTAGGGTTAGGGCAAGCTTGGGGTAGGGTTCCCTAGCTCTGTGGAAAGCTGATGCAGTGAGCGGTGAAACAGCTCCGGTTACTTGACTGATAAGCTAGGCTTCGATCGAACCACGGGTATTCTGGGTGTTTCGAGGGGTCCCAGAGTGATGTGTGAGATCGGCATGCGGCGCCAGCAGTGCTTATGAAGTCTAAGGGCTAAGGACACAGCAAACTGTCTGGTTAGCCAATTTCTAATTGCGTGTACGGCGTGATCCGTTACCGGCGCCCATGGGGGCCCCGGGGCTTGCAAGAGCGCCGGGTTATCAAATAAGATTTCCCTAGTTTTGATTGTAATTAAGTTACATCAAACTAAGTATACCTAATTAAAATAGGACACAGAAAACCCCGGAGGGCTAATGCTATGAGGGGTGAAAAGACACTTTTTTTCTTTCTAACACACGCTAATTACCGTTAGCGCTGTACTTTGATTGAGCGCTGTTGCCATACATATATCATACGAATTTAAAATCGTATTTTTTTTTCATAAATCTTTTGTGCAGATTGTAAAGCATCAGTATACGCATGGCGTTATATATTTTTGATACCTAGTGGTATTTTAAGGAGCAGAAAAAAAATTAAAAACCCTATATTTTTCACTGGGAACTGTTTTTAAGTAGGTATTCCATAATGTATCACATCAAAAAAAAATAACCTAAAAATGTATTTAACTCAGATGTTTTTGGAAAATTCAAGTTTTAGGACGCCAGAGAATAAATCTTAAGACAGAAACGCTTTAAGTTTAGTTATATAATTTTTTTTAATCCTAAGATGTATTTTCTGAGAAACTGACTCATCAAAAAATTTATCAATAGCTAAGTTTTTTGATATTAAAGTTAGATGGGGTCGAAAAGGTGAAAGATGTTCACAATGAATGAAATTTGTTTTAAAAAGCTACACGATCTCAATTGCTCCCACAGTTTTCGTACCCATATCTGTGAAGACGTCTTATCAGTGCAAGAGCGCGCTGTAACAGAGGCTCGCTCCCAAACTGCTGTCGTGAGAGGAGACATGGCCGTATGTTTGGAGAAGTGGGGCTGTGCCCTGCTAGCAAGTTGAATGATAAAGGCTTCCTTATTTCAGCTATTTCCTTCGATACTCATTTCTGAACACCATCCTGCCAGTTAGTGCCGTATCTCGAGACCAAGCGACGTGTTGTGTCAGGTGACTCGCTATAATTACACTTTTGTCGGGTTTATTTATTCAACCATGTGATTTTATTTTCTGCCCTTATGTGGATCACATATTTGTAAACTACTGAAGGTGCTACACCAAAAAGAAGCTACATTGGTAGTGTACGAAGGAGGTAGCTTAGGATTGTGTTGAACGTATTTGAGTATTTTTCAAACATGAGTGTGAACAATGCAATAAAGGAAGCTTTGGTAAAATATGGTGGGCGGTAGCGATATTGATTAAAATTTGTGTGTTTTTATTAATTTCTTTATCAAGTTCACTTTACAATTCTCATATGAATTCGTACAAATGAATATGTGTGAACTGTTTCTAGTTGTAAGTTAAAGTTTTAAAAAAAGTGGCGATTTATTACAAATTTATATGTTAAAGCATGATAGCATAAAATATTACTAATTACGATATAAATTCTTAAAATACTTCTTGTTGCAATCAGAATTTAAAATAAAAACACATCTGAATTTTTTTGTGTGTTAGAGATTTGGCAACAGCGCGCACCATAAGCTGTATTCCGCAATATAAAAGTGGGACGGTCTATAGTTTTTGCAAACCAATTCTAACCAAGAAATTATATCTCAAAACTGATTAAGTATTAGCTATGTAATTTCATCTTTATGGTTGAGTTGGAGAAAACGTTATTAGGGGATTACTTACCCTCATACTAATCTATATTTATACATACACACTTGCACATTGGCCTACACAAAAAAAATGAAGCCGCAAAATCATCCCAAAGTTATTTACTTTCGGAAAAAGGGCTAAAAAAAGAAACTTTTTGACGTGACGTCTAATAAATCGATGAACGCTAAAAATAAATACGGCGCACGCAAAATTTCAAAAGTAATAAATATATTTGAATTAAAGAAAGCAAATAAAAGTAAATTTACTAATTAAATTGTACATTTCATTTTACTCCTTCTTTGTATCCATACAAAATAGTGATAATTCAATTAAATAGATTCAATTTTATTCATAAAAGTATGCAGAGGTAGATTTTATCATACAAAAGATAGAAAAATTTAAAAAAAAAATCTTCCTCAAAGAATATAATATTTTTAATGCCTAAATGGCATGGTTGCAAAAACCTATTACGGCTCAGTTTCAGGCCGAATATGATATTTCATTTTCTTCTGGATCAATCATTTCATCAATGTTTTGTTGTGACGTTGTCACGTTAAACATTCGTCCGTAAACCGACTTTACAGACAACCAATTTTTTTTTGTTTGATGTTGCAATTTCTAAGTGAATCTAGGACATTTCTCAGAGATTTAAAAGTATGGTAATTAAAAACATCTAGTGAATAAACTGTCTTTATTAGAATATTTATATTTTTTCAGCCATTTTAAGCTAAAGGAGGAAATGCAAAGTTAAATATCTGACACAGAATTAAGATACTCCATTACAGCTCGTTCGTTGCTTCATTCGTAAAACTTTTGTTTTGAAACTTATAAATGTTTGTCCGAGATAAACCAATATGTTAAGTAAATAAACTTTATTCACTAATAATTAAATTTTATTCTGTCAAATTAAAAAGAATATTTAAACAATTGTAAAAGGTTCTTTATTCAAAAAATCCGTTGTTAAAACCAAAAAAGTAACCGAAATAATCAGTTGCTATTAGGTTAAGGTTAGTGTTATTTAACCATTTATTTTTATGTCAAACAATAATTTCTTAGTTTAAGGCATTATGTTTTATGTCTTCATTGTGACCAGAATATATTCATAATCGATAACATTTTGTCACTATTTTATTCAAATAAAATTAATGTTTATAATGGTTACTGTTCCAACACTTTGTAGACTTAGCATGTTAAGTATATTTTTAATTCTTTTTAATCTTCTATATTACTTACCTATGTAATCATTTAAGATTGTTCTTTCAATGTACTGTACGGTCTGTCGTTTATTAATCTGTATTGTTACTGACTGGATAAGTCATGCTTGAAATAAAATGAAAAATTATGATACTTCAACATTATCGTCCTCTCGGACTGTTTTAGAATGTAAAGGTCGTTTATCTTGAACCTAAACTATATTGCCCTAGTTGCATGATACCTCGTACTCGGTGAAAGCTGAACGGAAGAAAACCCGAGAAAACCGAAATTGTATTCGTGAAGCAGTATTTTCCTGCTTTCCTTCGATGGGTTAAAAAAAAAAAAAAAAATGACGGGACGTCTATCGGCTGCTGTGGTGTCTTTGGATATTGGATGTAAGAGGAACCAACATCAGTTCCTTATAAACTCGTTTAGGAAATTTATTACGACTTCTTTAAAAATTCAATTACGCCCAGCTTGGGCTATATCTCCCTCTCCCCACTCCTGGTTATCGCTCTTCATTTTTTGTCTTGCCTTCTTTGCCTGTCCATGTCGGAGGCAGAACGTTGTGTGTGCATTTCAGTTTGCTACTCCCCATATTAAAATCAATATGATTGGATGATGAGAATATAGCCCACGCTTAAAAAGTTTTAAATTGCGTCCAACTTTTAAAAAGGGTATTAAAATTTATGGACTGCAAATAATGTTTGCAACCGAAACAGGGAACATTAATTTACAAACAAAAAAATGGAGGTTTTGTAAAATAACTTATTCATTCATTCTGCGCTCCAATGATAATTTAAAATATAATTAGAGTCCATATAAACGATAGGCTTGAGTTAGTTTTATAACCCCACACGCTTGAGATTCAATATTTTACACGTTTCTCGGTAAAATACAGCGTAGAAAAAAATACCACGACGAATTTAAAGTACTTTCAAATGTCACAGCCCATTTCTTGTCATCCAAGACTTTTTCCTCTTAGTTATCTTACGTTGGTACATTATATAACCCGCAATGTTGCTACCACAAAATATTGTGTGACAAATATTGGATGGTACCAAAGAAGTTTTGTAGTATCCAAAAAGCGTTTAATTGGTGCCATAGCATTTGGCTATCACTACTGGTCTGTAAAAACAAAACAAAAAAAAAACGCTGTGACAACTAAATATTTGGTAGGGTGGACAGTCGCAAAATATATTGTAGCGGTTACAGCCCACTTCTTTTGTGTTTCAGGATAATTTAAAAGCATGCAATGAACACAATTCTCAAGCGTGAAACGTATAATCCCAAGTTTTTGATAACACCTTTACAAGGAGTTCAAAAGGCTTGGTTGATTATTCAGTCCCGACCTACATGAGTAAGTGAATATGATTACCACTCATGACTGAAGTGAACTACGTTCAACATACATGCGAGCCTGACAACCACAAGGAATATACTCGTTGCCGCCATAAAAGATATCTGTTGTGTTTGAAACGGTGTGGCAGCATCCAAACAGTTTTATCCCACTGTATATATATGTATATATATATTTGTAAATTGGACAGAAATATTCATGTAAAATCAGAGATATTTGTACATTTACATATACACAACTGTACCACAGCAAATTGTATTTTTAGTAATACTGGGTTCGGATTCTTACCCGGGCATTTATGCTTTGTGTTGTTCCAGTTCCCTGAATCGCATTCTATTAATAACTGAGCACAATAAACAGCACAATAAAACAAAATAAAGTACAATTATTGAACATTTGCCTATGTTATCATGATTTTAAAAAGTATGCTTGAATGAAACATCAATTAATAATATAAAATTATGCACCAATTTTAGTAATAAATACTAAGTATTATCTCGAAAAACGAATTTCAGTATGGAAAAATAACCGTAGCCATGTGTTGTACAACGCTTCAATATCTCTCTTGCGGTATTACAAACTATTTCATGCCAACTGGTTTCCACAGGAATCTTTTGTGAAAGTAGGTACAGATTATTTTTCTCTGCACCCTTCACATCCACGTGTGGTCTTGAATTCGACAATTTCACGGCCTTTCCTCGGTCGCGCTAGTATATATTTGGCGCGCAGTGTATTTGGCAAGTTGCTATAAAAATGAGAAGTTTACTTCTTTTTTTAAAACTCGATATTGTAACAAAATGGGAGGTCGTGCGTTCGTTCAAAACTAACCTTACCTACTGGTGAGCGGGTTTACCCACGTAGTTTACCATTACATTATAATAAAAAAAGTTAATCTTAATTAAAACATTGATATGTATGTACCTTCCCATTGCAACATGTAGGTATCACGTGAGTGACTTATTAGCCTCTGCGTCTGACAGTAATCCTCAGTCCATGAATAGGAGTCCCTAACATGAACGAGTGCACAACTTTGATAGATTCATGTGAGACTTTAATATATTATTATTATTACGTATTAATTATTTCATCAAATAAAATGGTATATTTTCCAAAGATCTAGGATAGCCAACAACATATTAAAACCACTTTATTTGTGGCAAATAAAACAATATAACAATTAATGTTTTTTTCTCATATTAAAAAAATTATAACAAAATCAACGCTATTAAATAATACCATTATTGCTAATAACAGTTTTGTTTAATATATTTGGTTTATTTGGACATTAGATTTTGCTTAATAAATAACAGTAAAATAATTTATCTGCTGGCATAAATGTTTAAGTAATAACAGCCTAGATTATTTTGTAGTTAAGAAGGTAGTTGCATTGTTTTAATGATAATTTAAACTTGCTTTTATGGTAAATATGCAGGTGTATTAAAAAGTATTGCATTAACATATTCTTCACCGTATTTTTTTAAAAAAAAATATTGTTCCAAATACAGCTATTTTATAGAGTGCTTTCAACAATTAATTTTCTCAGAAACTCTAAGAGAATATTCAGCTTTAAAACGTAAAACTCCGATAAATTTACCCGTCAGAAAAGTGCACTCGTTCATGTGGTATACTTTTAGATATGAATAAATATGTATTATATTATGAATTTCCTTACATTATCATGTAAATACCCAATACCACTTATTATCTTAGTGGCATTCAACAGATTGTTTGAAAGACACATTTTAATTTCAGTAATGGTATAACCATTACATGACCAAACATTTTATAAAATTATAAGCTACGGAAAAATATACGTAAACGTTTATAAATTAAGTTACCTCACGACATATATAACATGCACATAATGGAGGACTGTATTAACCATTTTGGTAATTGAAGCATTAAATGTAAAATATAAAATGTTAAATGGTGGACCGCTCTATAGGCCGGATGAAATTAGTGAACTATGATTTAAAAGAAAGTATTTTTTTTTCACGTGAGACGAATTGTGAGCTGGAAATTTCCCCCTAAGGAGGAAAAAAAAATTATGTTTTTGTTTCCCTTCTTAAAATAAGGAGCGTAAAAATTCTCCAATTAATTCTTTTTACCCCGCAAGTTAAAAACGACGTCTTTTAGGTTCGTTCCGTTTCAATTGTGTCAAGACCTCCTCCCCTCCCACAGCTCACCAGGCAGCCTGCAAATTTTTTTTTTCCTTGAAGCCGCTCCTTTCGGCTGACGTCGTAGGAAATAGATTTTTTATCTAATTAGCGATCAAAGGATACGGGAGTGAGCCGGTTTTTTAATTCTTCTTTTTCGAAGGGAAAAAAACACCTCTCCGAGTTCTCATTACCGCGTCTTTAATTACATTTTCGCTTTTGCTAACGAAATGAAATGCTAATTGACTTTCTGCGAGGGGGGGGGGGGGGGAAGCCGCCGGGGGAAATGGCGGCCGCGAGACGCCTTGCAGGAACAGGATGCGGCAGTTGGCTCCTTCCTCTGACGTCTTGGAGTGGTGGGGTGCCATTTTTAAAACAAGAATTATAATTATAAGCTGGAGGAAACCGAACGCGCGCCTCCCGTCTTCACTTCGCTTCCTGCCCGCCCCCCCCCCCCCGCCTTCCCCCAACACTATGGACCCAGCTCCAAGGAGAATGTACCTGTACGCGTTCATCCTCCTTGGCTCCCGCCGAGCGAGGCTAGCGGACCTGGATCGAGTCCTTGGCAAGGCGTGACTGTAGGTAATTTATGTTTCAAACAATAATTGAGAAGAAGAAGAATTCACCACCAAGGAGGATACTATATACTATTGAGGGTTACGCCTTTAAACTTTCCATTGGGATATCACCCCCCCAAATATGACCTCATACTTGACCCTTTTGCCGTCTTTTCCACCAGATACCCGCTCGGTATGATTCGCTCCCAAACGTCCGTCTATTTATGGCATCACCCTCAAAATATCCCTAGGGATGGATTGTCTCGAAAAACAATATCGCCCTTAGACTCCAAAACGGGGCGTTGTTTAAATATTTGTACGTAAATGATTACATTTAATATTTTACTTAATTGACAGCTCATTGGCACATACAAAATCCACGAGAATGCCGATTTTGATGATTCTACTGTATCTACCGAATAAGTGTGGAAAATCATAAACGAACGTGTGAATATGTGAACTTAATATATTTTACAATTTAATCTAAGATATAACCGATGGAGTGGCAACCAAACATCAAAGCATCAAAACTGTTGATTTTTTGCAAATTATCGAGACTTGCCAATTTTGAAAACTACAGATTAAGTAGCTACATAAAGTGTAAAATTTATATATTTTTTATTTTACTATAGGGACTTTGTATTATATGAAATATAAAAAATTGAATTTGCATTGCTATAATCAAAATTGGCAAGTATATGCGCATATTAAAAGGTCACAAGGGTGTCAAAGTTGGGGTTATGGAAAAATATGAATGAATGTGTGAAAATCTAAACTTAATTTAAGTTGATAACACAATTTAAGGTTAAAGCAATAGAGATACAAAAAACGAAATGAAACTGAAATTCTAGAACCTTTAAACGTCGATAGTTCTGCCCAATTTAAAGTATGTGGCTTTTCATTAAGAATGTAAAAAATAAAAAAAATTTATATCGAAAAATATCTTTTCTTGGTATATAAATGTTGCTCTGTCTGATTTATAACCGATATAGATACGAAAAAAAGTCATGGGACTTAAATGTTATATCTTGCTTAATCCGATGTAATTCATATGTTCATAGGTCATACATTATGACCTCCTAAGAAAGGTCTGCACCGACTTAGAAACTGCGTTGCAATTTAAAAGTTAAATTTTTTTTTCAGGGATATAAATTTTAAAAAATTTAAGGTTTCAAAATTAACCAGCCTCTTAAGGGCAAGGATCTATGAACCTACCAAGTTTTGAGTTTCTATCTCATCTGGAGTGGGTTAGAATTTGAATACATAAGTCATTCAGTGAGAGAGTCGCAAGTGGGCTAATAATACAATCATATAAATATTAGCTATGGGCCAATAAAAACCTCAAATCGTCAAATAAAACCTAATCCTTAGTTTTTGAAGGATTCTATATTTATGGAAAAAGATTCGAAGGAAAAATTAGATGATAGGCCTATGAAGTTAATTAAAAAAAAAAAAAACAACACTCACAAACTCTGAATTTTACTAGAGAATTTTTTTTCTTAATACCTGAAGACCACAAGGCAAGAAGGGGGAATGTCATGGTTTTATGAAAAATTAGTTATAAGTCCAAAATATTAGTTTAACATGGGGGTTATAGGTACTATAACATCGTGTACACTGCAATACAGTGAATGGTCAGGGCGCTATCATGCTGTGAACAAGTTGTGTACTCTGTAAAAAAAGGGGAATGTCATTGTTGAAATTCACAATAAGTGGGAATGTCAGAGGTAAGATACAAGAAGGGGCAATGTCGGTTACAATAAAGTTTTCTTCAGGTTTGCAGCCATTTCTATGGTTCTCAGTTTCTGTGTTTTAATTTTGTTTTCTCTGGTTTTCTGTGACATGCTATTTGCTGCAATAGTGTATGTCCAATATAATAAGTTACTTTAATTAGTATCTCTATGGAGTTGACTGCATTGTATGTACTCCATGCAATAGTTTAGTTTGAACAAATCCGATATATGGCAGCAATCACAAAACAGAGACTATAGAGGAACTGACAGTTCATTGTTAATATGTTTTATTTATGGCCATTACTGATGTGTTTACTAACAGTTAATGCAAGTTATATCAATTGTTAAGATTGTTGTTTATAGGTTACCTCCTATGGTAGTAGTGTAAAATCATCTATTAAATATGTCAGGTAATGATGAAGATTCAGAAGAGGTGTTGAGAATGAACACTGCAAGTAAAAAAAGAAAATGCTACGGACGTGTTAATGATGTACCTAATGAAGAAATTGCGTCTTTCATCCCACCAAACAGTACGAGAATGTAAGTGTTCAAAGGTTTAATTGTTTTGCTGCAATTCCCTCTAGTGAAGTGAAACGACTTATCAAGGAATTTAATAGTATGGGGTCTGTAGACGAACAAAACAGTGTGTGGTATGTTATAAGTTCATGCTATAAAAAATCGCCGCCCAAGGCAACCAGAAGAGTCGGCTCGACTGCATGATAAAACCTACACATAAGTATAAGGTAAGGATTATTCATAATGGACAAGTTAAAGAGATGACTGTGTGTTATAAAGCATTCATGTCACTTCATGTAATTTCAAAGAAAAAAATAGAAACCCTTCAGAAATCGCTGAAGCTAACTAGGCAATCGCCGAAACATATGAGAGGAATATACGACCACAAGCACTGCAGAATGAGTGATGATGTTACAGAATGTTGTAAACCACATAGGTTCATTCAAAGGAAGAGAAAGCCATTACAGTAGGAAAAAGAATAATAAAATGTACCTACCAGAATGCCTGAAAAAAAAAAAAAATGTATGACTTGTACTGTGATAAACGGTATCCTTCAGTTTCATATGAGTTTTATAGAAGAATTTTCACAACCAGGTTCAATATATCGTTTGGTTACCCTCGCAGTGACATATGTGGCATTTGCGATAAGTATCAGTCAGATAAAAAAATGTTACAAAAGAACTACTTTCAATGGTATCTTTTGGAGATAAACGATCAATTGAACAGAAAATGTGAAACATAGAAATACAAAATGAAGTAAGTACACAAGATAAAAGCCAAATTTTTTATGACAGAAAGAAGAAGGCAAGACTTGAGAGCAAAAACAGTGTTACAAATGAAGCTATCACAATGGGCTTTCAAAAATTCTTACCAGTTCCTAATATTAGCACAAATAATGTTTACTATCGGCGACAGTTATCGCTTTATTCATTTAACATACACATTTTATCATCCGGTTATTCTGTTTCTTATTGTTACCCAGAAACTGTTGGCGGCAAGGCATCTAATGAAGTAGGTAGCATCAATGATTCATCATTTCCTTTATCAGATACTGGATCCTGCAGTACAAACTCTGGAGATTTTCTGCGACTCGTGTACTGGACAGAATAAAAACTGGACCATTTTCAGATTTCTGCATTATGTGGTATGTTTTGCAAAACGATTGAAACGAATCAAAGTTACCTTCCCCATACGTGGATATTCCTATTTGGAGTGTGACCATAATATGGCATGTAATAATCATAAATGCCCTGCTGAATCACCTGAGGATTGGATTGTTGAATTTGAATCAGCCCGTTGTAAACATTTTCCATTTCACGTTGTTGTGGTTGATTAGTCTTTACTCCGAAACTGGTCTGAGTTTTTGACACCAGTGTACAGACATAACTGTACAATTGCTACAAGACCCATTTGAGAGATTGTTTTTGAGCAACATCATCCTCGAACTGTGGAGCATAGGGACACGTTCAATGGATACTGGGAGTCCGATGTCATAGTTCCTGCTAATATGCCACATTGTCATCGGTCACTGCATAAAGGTGAATTCATCATGCCAGAATACCTTCGTGAAGGTAAGAATGTTATATGATTGAGTGTAACTAATGAGAATGTGTTTCACACCTAATCTTTCGTGTATTATGTATAACCACATACGGTAGATAACAATATGGAAGACTTATTCTAGTGTTCTCGGAACCAAACACCGCACATATTCCACCTGCCAATTCACAAAACTGCATGGAGGCCTACTATAAGACATACTGTTGCCCTAAAACTGTCTCTGAATCTTATATTGTTCTGTATTGTATTTGGTACAAATAAGAAATTTAATAATATTCATGTACTATTTCCATATGATTTCTTTGTGGCAGATTTGATACCAATATCGTTGAAGAAATTTGAAGACCTCCAGCATCTGAAACAATTTTGTAACCCTGGAGGGAAGGAATATCTCGAAACCCTGCCCCATAAGACTAGCCCAGTAGCAAACAACAAGAACAATAGGAGAAGCAACACTAAATATATTTACCCAGATAACTCAATTGAGGTTCCTTGAACTGTATTACTGATAAAATTTTATGTTTATATAATTTGAGGTGTTTGTGTGCTCTGTCAGGTTTGATTTAGTGTTGTTTTCAAGAAACATGTGTAATTGTTTTCTGTGACATTCCTCTTGTATTTTTTGTACTTGACATTCCTCTTTTTTGTAAACTGTTATATGTAGTTATGAGACAATCATTATAAAAATTATTACTACAATACTATTAAGAGATATTTTTTATATGGTTTTATTATCTGCAATGTTCACCAATTGTGGCAAAAAAGTTTCATTATGCATCAATAACATTATCGCACTAAACATACAGTGCTAAAACTTTAAATAGCTGTAGCCAAAAATTCCATTAACTTGGCATTCCTCTTTCTTGCCTTGTGGTCTTCACCTATCATGTTACCATTCCCAAGATATTGTACTTTTGACATGCAATTATATCAATAAAATTGCTATATGTATAGATTATGAAAAATTAATTCATGAATAAAACATTTAAAAGGATAAATGTTTCAACACAATAGTTGATATTTTTCGAAAAAATTTACTTTTTTTATTTTGGACCCCTGAGACCTACATTCGGATTCAAAAATATTAGGATCAAACATCAAACCCATCACTAATAAACTAATAAACGATAATAAAAGCTAAACTTTAATTGAGGGGGAGGTGTGTTGGAATCCCGGTCGGACTCCCTATTTAAGTTTTCCACTTGGTTTCCTGAAACACGCCCAGCAACTGATGCGATGATTCCTTACTGCACGTTATATATATATATATATATATATATATATATACACTGTTCCATTTACATATAGGTATATGTGTGTATGTGTGTACCTCCAGTAGTAAAATTTATTTTTAAAACCGTTCCCTAAAAGGATTTCCAGTATTAACTACGCACACTATTAATCATGATATAACAAAATAAAATTTAACTATCCAATTATATTTTCCATGGTTCAAAAAAATGTTATGCTGAATTAAACACAGACTAAAATATAAAATTATGTGCCAATTGACGTAAAAAAATTCTCAGTATTATCTCGTAAAACATATTCCATGTACCTATGCGTTACAATATCTTTCTTGTAGAACAATTTACAAACTATTTTTGGCAACTGGTTTCCAAAGGAATATTTTTTAAAAGTACAGAAAACATTTTCCTGTGTATATCATGGCCAATAACTTGTCCAGTAAATTCGTGGAATACGTGTTTCAGTGTTAAGAAGAATATATGTCGCCGCTCTACCACTCTGGCTCTGGGGTAGAGCGCCTGACTTGTGACTTGTAGGACCCGGGTTCGCGGCTCGGCTCCTCCAAGGCGGATTGTCTCAGGCATTTGGTGGCATGTGTCTGATGGAATACAATCCCTTGCAACAAGTCATGCTACCAGAGAAACCGTGGGTGGAAATAAAAAAACTTCCAGGGTGGCTTCCAAATGGGGAGCCCGTTTCTTTTCCAGGGCTCCCCATGCAGAGGCCATCCGGGGGTTTCTCCGGGGTCGTGGAGTTTGCATTTTTTTCTTCCATATTTATCACTTTCGGCATTATTTTTTAACAATTCTACTGTTCCGTATTATAAGTGTATTTAAAATATGAGGACTAAAAGAATCGCTCAAATCCTTTCGGAGCTGATCCAGTCTCTCTAGCTCTACTGAGCTGTCAAATCTACGAAAATTATCCATCCGATGAAAAACAATATATTTTCAGTTACATTTAAATTTTTAATTTCACTGTCGGAAATATGTTGGCCTACTTGTTACCTACTCAAAAATTATGTATACATAGCAAACAAAGGGAGTGTGAGCCAGAGTGATACTGCAAAGTGATAATGAGCCAGAGTGATATTGTAAAGTGAGAGTGAACCAGAGTGATACTGGAAAGTGAGAGTGACTTTGATCCCAGTTTCATACTTGCACGCGAATATATTTAAAAAAATTCTTAAACGAATTTGGTAAATAAATCCTCTAAAATATACGATAAAATAATTTTATTACCAATACGCTTAGTTAACGCAAATTTGAAAACAAATTTTTCAAGTTAACTTTATTAATATTGCACTCACGACGCTATGGAAATAGTAAAAATTTCTAATCGGCATTTTTGTCACGATGATGTCACGGATGACCTTTTTCATTGGCCTCTACGTTCACTTGACATAAACGCCGTGTGATTTTATTTTCCCTTGGGTCTTTATAAAAGATCATTTCTACGTTCTGCCGATACCTAATGATTTGCTAGAGTTGAGACGCAAAATTGAAGAGGCTATTATTTCCATTACTGCGGACACGTTAATCAAAGTATGGGGAGAATTGTACTTTGGGTTAGATGTGTGCCGTATTGGACATTTGTAAGAAAAATTAGGTTGGTGTAGCCTACCTTTAATTTGTTGTTTATTTTTTGTTGTAAATAGTATAAATTAAAATAACTTGAACCTGGGACATTCCTTTTTGGACAACCCGTATTCCCATCGCATCATCATGGAACCATGGCGGCAACGCAATGACTTCTACCCAATAACGTTTGACACATCTATGACGTCAGCGCGACAAAAATGGCTGATTATAAATATTTTCTATTTCCATTGCGTCAGGGTGGCAGCGTCACTGAAATGCGTGCCAGAATTTTTTTTTTCGGAGCATTGGTAATTCTGTTCTTATTATTGTATTTGTAAGGTGTTTTAAATTGAATTTCTTTGTGAAATCTAGGAAATGGTTTATGCACAGTGAATTTAAAATCCAGGGTTAAATTTGAGTTAGACAGATTTCTCTCAAATATATCGATTTAAAAAAAGTGCAAGCATTGATGACTGTCGTATATTAAGTGAGTGTGTCACAGCAAGAAATATTTAATTTATAGTTGTCTTTTTTTGTTTCCTAGGTAATAACCGTACGTTCACAATAACGCGATATTTTGCATCACAAGGGAGAAAATCTGCCTGTCGAATTGTCGATACACATATTTTTACTTGTGTAGGGACACATTTTATTATATACTAGCTAATGCTCGGCATGCGCTGCAATGCCTATATATAGTTACTAGCTGCCCGACCCGGCTTCGCACGGCTATACTAATGGAAAAAATTAAGCCACATCTCCCATTTACAGTAATGGTAAATTTAAAAAAAAAATCAGTGAAAATTTATTACAATGCTGTATAATGTACCGGAGAGAAAATGAATAGCACCGATGGTTTCCCGACTCGTGCACGCATCGTACAACTGATGTACCCGTACTTCGCTACGGTAGTCTACAGGCAGATCACTCTTGCGCCGCTCATTATACATGCCCCTCCTTGTGGGTACGCCACTGCCGCGCGATGCCCGTTGCCATGGAGACGCAGAAGGCATGAACAATGAAAAATCCTGTTCTCATGCAAACAAAGTACCCACTGTTGCCTGGTTTTAACCACCCATGGGATCTAATTTTCGGAAAATGTCATCCTGCGTAACATAAGGAACATTACTGTGAAGTTTCAAGTCTATAAAATATATATATATACTTGAATAAAAAGGGCAATAAAAAATTAATTCAACACAGAGAGAGGAAAAAAAACAATAGTTTAGGTTTGCGATTTAAAGTGATAAAAAGTATTTAAATACTAATTGAACTCTTATGAGGGTACTGATTGCTTCGTTGTTAATAACACACGGGTGTTTTTTACTTGTATGGGAAAATTAAGAATGATAAGGCATCTAGTGCGTGGCATCAATGTTAATAGGCAATAGCGCCTGCGGATTAACGCACACTTCGTACGTGTACTGCATGTTGTATCTTACCCCCTCCAACGCATTTTATTCTAAATTGGACTTTTAGTAAGGATACCTAATGTAATTGATGATATAATATACTCTATAGCCTTCCTCGATAAATGTACTATCCAATACTGAAAGAATTTTTCAAATCGGACCAGTGGTTCCTGAGATTAGCGCGTTCAAACAAACTCTTTAGCTTTATAATATTAGTAGAGATTTGTTTGAAGTAGGTACATACATACAAAGCATCTATCGTCATCTCTCTCTCATTTTCTATCTCGTTATCTATCTCTCTAAATATATATACATATTTATCTACCTCTCTATATCTATACATACATATCTCCCTATACACATAAATATCTCTCCTCTATATTATTATATCGATACTATATCTCTCTATATGTTACTCTATAGCAATTAATGTATTATAAATCTATGTTTTACATATCTATATTTAAATCAGTCTTTTTACTTGTCACATGCCTGACTTACGTATAAAAAAAACTCTCGTATTCGAATGAAACGTTGTGTCAAAATTTCATAGAAATATGTGAAGGAAAGGTTCGGAGATTCAAGATTTCGAACGAACGAATTGTGTATATATATACACAATTAATAATCAAACATATTTTTCTTGTCTTTTAAATATATCCCAAATATTCCTGATGTTTTATCAGTGTAAACATTAAACGTTATTTGAATGGTAAATTAATGTAATTTTCAAGCAGTTATTGCAATTTTATAAAAATTTTGTAGGTTAATTGTCATTTACATTGGATTTCTATGGGAATTTGATAAGTTAGTTGTTAGGCGTAGTGATTAAACAGGCTTAATTTCTCGCCATCATCGAGGTTATTAGAGTCAACATTAGGTGTGTTGAAAGTGAGTATCAGTGTTATTGTCAAGATACTTTAAGATTATTAAATAGAATTCAATATTATACTTAATATATTATTATTTTTTTGTTGTAACAATGGCTAAACTTAAAAAAAAACGGTAGATTGCTTTAACTTCACTAGAAAGTCTTAACGATTTTCCAATATTAAACAATTTTAATGAGTCACCGAAGTGAACTTCAGAGTATCCACGTAGTTCAAATACGTTTAGCGAGGTAGCAGCACCTACCAAAGCGTTTGCAAGAGAAATCGATAGGCACAATACAGTCGAGAGTGTTCACCGTTGCGATAACATTCAGTTCCGTAAAGACCCGGTTATCTTAAAATATAAGTATTTTTTTTTTTTTTTTAACTTTAATATACAAATAGTACCAAATCTTATTAGTTTTAAACATTTAATTGATATTCATAGTATCAGACTAGTGGTGAAATCAGTTGTTTATGTATTTAATTCACGCTCGTCACAGAGTGCTTTACTGCACTCACTAAATGCATGAAATTTTCACACACACACCTAGACCTCTCCCAAACAAATACACTTAATTTTAGCTAGGTTTTAGTTTTACACTTAGTTTTAGCAAAAATCAGTTTTGAGGATATCAAACAAATGTATATTGCTTACAATTAGAGTCTCATTGTGAATGCTTTTGAAAGAATAATGTTTTCGTTTTAATAAAGTAGCTGAATGCCAGAAGCAATCAATTTTGTATTCTTTATTTCTCTGTTTTATTAGTATACATAAGCATACAATTTTCGGTTTTGTGTATAAGTATAGGTAGGCATAGATAAAAGTGAACATATGATACTTTTTATTATGGAGATATATGCGTAGCTCTCACACAATACTTAGTACACAAATACTGCTAAAGGTAGTCAATTAGACTCAAAATATTTTTTTTTTTTTTCATTTTAAATAATTTTTTTTCTAATAACATTGGGATGCACACACCTTCGCTAATGTTAATGGTTAATATTCAGCTTTAAAAAATCATTGAAAACAGTATATAAACAACGCGGTAAATTATCATTCGATCAAATAAATATTTCAGTATAAGTTCCTTGGTGCGCCGTATAGGAAGCGCCAAGGGTGTCTAATCTAAAATTCTAGCCCTTCCCTTGATTGAATACTGTTTATATATTCTCGACACATTTTGTACGCTATTACAATTCTTAGGCATATTATCTAACATCAAATTTTATTTTGCTGTTATTTTTTTGTGAGGATGAGAAATATCTTCCTTCCCATCACCCGTAACGCGCGTTCATTTAGTTTTTAAGCTACCTGGTAGATAGCAGCACAAACAGGCCATAAATATTTTCTTTCCCATCCAGTAGATGTCGCATCAAGGGCGGTTAGACGTACAATCTTATTGGTATATGTATGAACTATATCTTAAATGTCACGTATCATGTACCAACCAAGTTTAGCCATAGTACGGTAAAAAAAAACTAACTTTTTGACATCGACAGTGCGTTAATCCTATTGTCGATCGTCAGGAATAAATTTCAGGATTATAATTAACAACCGCAAATTCAATTATATTTATTATTAAACAAAACAATTACTTTAATGAAAAAATAAGCTTAGGGTGCTCTCTTCTTTCATTTTGATAGTGTCTCAGTCCTTAAAGAATAGCCATTTGTGGTTTTACATTTAAGGCATCTGATATGAAGCTGCGTTGCTCTCCTCTTTCATTTTCTTAATGACTCTATCCTAACGTGTTAGTGCCAGAAAATTTAAGACAACAGGTATCAACCATTCCACGCTTTATTTGAAATGGAGCACAACTCTCTTTATAATCAATTTGGGTTTGGGAATATGTTATAACTATCTTTACGTCTTACTTTCTCGAAAGTTGGCAACACCTTGCTGGCTCTGTCACATTGGTTCTGGAATACGTATTTGTGCAATTAACATAGTACTTATACAGAATGAGTCTGAATTTGATCACGACAAAATTAATTTAAAACACAAACTTGCATATATATATATACATATACACACACACAAATCTACTAATAATGTTTCCGATGATATATATCTTACACAATTCTATAATAATCAACAATAGGATGAATGGATGAACTTCGCGCTCGTTAGAGACGATGAGAGCGATGAGTTACTAATGGCACACTGCAGCACTCGCCTCAGTTTCGCACTTGCGAAAAATCGGGGTTTTGACTCCGCCGGGAATAGAACCCAGATATAAAAATCAGGCGCTACCAAAGTTGTGCGACTGAGCATGCGTACCAGTGCAACAGTGGCAACTGTCTTGTCATAGAGCGCCTACTGCGTTCACCCGTGCTGTCGTCGTTGTGTTGTTCAGATTATCTGTTTGGTTTAACCGTTAGAATTCAACTGTTCGTCAAGGTCTTGTCTAATGTCTTTTTTTTTTTGTTAATCTTGTTGCAACTGACTATTCGTTTTTAGACCACTGTGTCTGCCTGTGCTGTAGTTTTTTTTTTTTTTTTTTTTAGTTTGAATTACTCTCATTGAATTCTCTGTGCTGTGCATGTAACGTGTGACATCATCTGATATTGGCTTGTTCTCCGTGTGTCTAACTATGCACCTTTGTTGTCCATTCTTGATGATTTTCTATGACAACCAGCAATGACGTATGTCCATGTATCTATTTTTAACTCTCTTATTACACACGGACATTAAATATTTCCATTTTGGCACTTAGCCTTTCGCTACTTCCGCGTAGGTGTGTTCGCAGACGCACATTTTCATATTCCTTAAAAATATTCTTCTCTGAGTGTGTGTCCCCAAACACTTTATTTAAAAAAAAAAAAGTACAAATAGTTAATAATGGATGGATTACAATAAAATTGTTGCCTTTATTTAATGAAAAAATTAATATGCCAACTGAAAACAAAAACAAAAGAATCTTCACCTGAAAGAAGCAAATTATTTAGGCTTAAAAAAATGCGTGATGTCATAGTCGTTGAAACGGGGAGGGGGTTTATCTGCCAGCACTTGCAAAAGTGTGAATGTGAAACGAGTTTGATGTCAAATCTTTCTGCATATTTTAAAGTTTTCTGCTTGTCGCATACATGTAATCCAAAATATGGACAGTATACAACATACAAGCACCGTATCCGGAGATGACGTGTCGGTTAACCTCACATGCAAAACTCTAGGGCCACGTGCTTCCCCCCCCCCCCCTGGATATTTTCCACAGCCCCCCCCCCCCTTGGGAATCCTACAGACTTGTGCCCCTGCTTGAGGTTATACATTAAGCCAGGTTTGAGCAAGCAGCTATCATCGTAAGACTACAGCCTACTGAGATTATAGTTTGAACTCTCATCATACCTTAGCTTGTGCTCAGAGAGCGGCAACATCTATGTGCACATTGATTTAACCTAGTTTTATGCACTTTCTCTCGCCTATTTATTCATGTTTCCAACATAATCACGAAGGAGCCTCATTCATCTCACTTGACAAAACCAAACAATCTTCCTGAAAAACACTGCTGGTCTTATTTATGTGACGAGGTATAAGAAATATAATGACATAAGTGACTCTTTGACAGTTCACTTAAAGAAACATTTTTGCTAAAGTTTTTGATATGTTATTTTTGGGTTATTTTTTTCACCTTGCTCTAAATTTTGTTTTTGATTTATTCACTCTTGATTAATTTAAAGCAAATATTGATTCATTTAGGAACGATACCTTTATGATCAAATGTAGAGTGAATTAATCTCTCTGCAACTGTCTTAACAAGTCAGGACCATCAGCAAAAAGGTAGATTTGTGAAAGCAGGAAATTTGAAGGCCGCCAAAAGTCACAAAACACAAAACAAAAAAATACGTAGCCTATATAAAATTTCTAAGGATAAAATTGTTTTATGGAAGTACTGACAAAATGTCATTTAAACGTGGTTTTACGTGAAGGGTACCTGCTTTATATCTAACTTAATATCGTAGATTCTTTTTTGTACCTAAGCATTCTGTACAATCTTTGGCAACTATACGTATTGTGTTATTGGCCCAATAACTATTTCACGAATACAGCAAACTGAACAGTATGTATAAAATTGAACCAAATATAATGACCTACAGAAGTACGTTCTCAAGTTTTATCTCTCTGTATACCCGTCAAAATGGTTGAAGCATAGAGTTAACCCTAAGGATACGGCACATTATGTAAAAAAAAAAGTACCGTATAGTTATCGAGACAGACATCAAACCATTTTAACCATGGCAGTTAAAGAACAGGTATTCATTTACAAATTTGCAAATCGTGCTCGGTGGATGACGTTATTTTGACGAAGTGGTCAGAAATCGTTTTTTTATGATAAAGGTATCACGACAATTGTTATTACAAACTTTCAAGGAATACAAAGTACAGAATTTAAATATTGAGGATTTATTTTTGACACAATTGTAGTACTCAGTAGAGGCACCAGGTGTACGTAAAACTCGTTTTCAAAGTTTCTTAACTAGCATTTACAATTTTACTATCCTATTTCTAGGCTGAATAGTTTTAAAACATCACGAGTTAGACAATAATGCTTGAGTACTATTATTTTGAATCACGAATTAAATTTTGATCACGAATGAAGATTTATAGAAGAAACGCCTTTGCATTTCTTACTCTACTGGTCGCCCTTTGCTATTCTTTATCTTTTAGCTTTTATTCATGAGTAATGTTCTGAAATATATATATTTTTTACAATTTTTGATTTTGCCCTGTCATTGATATTTGTCTGTTAAAAAGGGGTGTAGAAAACTAGTTTTGCCCATTCTGTTCTTCTGATATGACGTCACCACTGTATGTATGAAAGTCATAGTAGTGTGGTGCAAGTTTTCGCTAGAAGGTGAACATTTTCTTGTAAAAATGTATTTGAAAATTAACTATTGGCTTGAACAAATAAAATCGGTGAATATAAGTCGGAAACTTCATCAGAAAATATGCAAACTAACCGGCGTACAAGAAAATAACAATCTTTCTGGTGCTTGATGTTAAGTTTCCGTACGCTAGTTTTGCGTGTGGCAGGTGTATCAACATACCGTTCGCTTTATAAATACAGTTCTTTATTTCAACTTATATACAGCCATTATATTTGTAAAATTTTATTTTGTAACTGAAATTTAAAAGCGTGACATATAATTTTTAGGACTAGGTAAAGATTATGTTAAAATTAACGATTTGATCAGGTGTACGGTCTTTTACAGGCTACTAACAAACCATAAATGATAGTTATTGCTTTCTTCAAAACTATTATGCTGGAAAGCTATTATTTCGTAACCTAAACCACGTGCACGCCAGATTCCAAGCTGTTTCATGTACAGCTCATAAGGGGCTGCCTAACCTTTATCCCTCGCCACTTTTTCCCGCTCTTACCAGGAAAAGGAACTGGGTGTTCCAGTGTCGACTCAAGTCACGTGGCGCCTGCCCCTGCACACGACGCATAGCGGCAGGTAAAGGTGACATTCGCCCGTAGGAGACCTTCCGTCTCCTGGAGAGGAGAAAGTGTCCCACATCCATCGCGTAGCATGGGGAGGAACAGGAGGGTTATTTTTTTTGTTTGTACAAGGCGGAGCTCAAATTAATTCTCCTGAAATCAGCCGCGTCGACAGATATGTCGCGGAAACGTAACTTCTCCCCTCTCAAAACGTCTCTGTCTTTTTATTTATACCCTCCCCCTTCACGAAACCTTCCGGCTAGTGCTAACCCTTCCTTCCCGGCTAATAACCGAAGAGAAATTGTGGGATTGTGGAAAAGGGGGAAGGGGCAGAGTCTGAGAGGGAAATGTCGACTCGTCCGGGGGAACTTTTAAAAAGCTTTTCCTCGTTTTTAGTCGAGCCCGGGACGAAAACTTCCCCCGCCCCGCGGTGTCGGGAAGGAGGGAGGTGGCGCTGAAATATCTTCCGCTGCCCTTCTCTCGCCGACCAGCTCGCCCTTCTATTTTTTCCTTCCTTCCACCCTTTCTCGCATCCGGGCGCCTCCGTATAATGCGCCTAATGCTGCCAACTGTCACACGCATTATTTCCCCCCTCCCTCCCAAGATCAACTCTCCTCCCCCGCGAAAACACAGCCATCCATCACTTCCATGCCCTGGCCTGTCGGCAGTCCCCTACCCCTCTTCCCACCAAGCATTTTCGTTAACCCCCTTCACACCAACAAGCCAGCTCCCCCCACCCCACCACCCCGACCCGCCGACCACCGCAGTCTCCCTCGCTGCATAATGCAGAGTACACTTGCTCGTCACGCTCGCGAAACAACAGCGAACGAGTACGAGTGCGCGTCGACTCCGGAACACCGACAGCGGTTCCCCATTCCGCGGTTTCTCGCCTCTCTTCGCCCGGATGCCAAACCGACCCCTCTCTCTCTCTCTCCCCCCCCCCCCCCCCCCCCAACCACCACCAGCCCGGCCTGATAAGCCACCGGCGGTGATAGATGGCGCCCGGCTCCGAGAGCCATCTTTCAGCGCCGCACGAGAACTAACGTCCTCGCTGCGATTATCGACGTCCTCCCAGCTCGATGAGAAGCGGGGCCTGGCGGTGAAAGTGCCAACTGGACGCACGCTATAAACTTACACCGGCACATTTCCAACTACCAATGCTCAAGGGGATTAGTCCCTCCATCTAGGATTTTTCCATGTTTTGACGTGAATACGTCTTTAAAATTGCTTTCATAGTTGGAGGCAATTCAAAATACGACTGATAACCAAATCGGGGGATACAGTTTGGTGTTGCAGCTACATGTCTATCATCTCCATCTAAAATTCAAATACACCACTGGATAGCTAAAGGTTCAAATAATTCGTTACGCTAAGTGAGGTCTGTGACGCATTGCGCACGGTGGAGGGGGAAGCGCCGCCATTTTGAGGTCATTTTTCTTCGTTTCGAGATTTCCATTTAGTATTGTAACTTTTAACTCTGAGAAGCTACGACGTTCGTTTCAGTTTCAGTCGTCAGCTCTCGTCAAAATCTATCGATTGCATATATAAAACATTAGTGTAAAATAGTTACAGTGAATATATATGGTGTTAAAATAAAAAATAGTGTATTTTATATTTTGTATAGAAAATACTACTTGTTACGTACACGTATTCACGTACAACACACGGCCGTGTCCATGACACAGCCACACCCCTTTTTTTTTGCCGTAATTCTAATTTTCATCTATTTATCCCTATTATGGCATGTCGAGGCACAAATCAACTCACCCAGACCTTCTACACCTTGTTGCGACCACATAGTTACTCACAGGCTCTGGTCTGTAAGCGCCGCGAGGAAATAGCTTATTATTCCACTCGGTCGACTACAACTGTCATGATAACCACACCAGTTCACTAGTGTTGACTTCAACAAGCAGCCACAGTCCTAAGCCGTACCGAACCAAAACACTTAGCACGGGAGCTTTTTTGCAAGTGGTATCAAAATATTTCAAATTGCAAGATGGAGAGGCCCTATCCCCTTAAAGTGTTTATGATGAACACGAAGTCACTAATGCTGCAAGGCAATTTAGTATGTTATTCTCTACCCTTCTTTATTTTGACATCGTTAACGTTAGATCACGTTTGTTTGTGGTGTTATTAAACTTGCACTTCTAATTGAAGTTATTTAAAAACCTAACCTCACGAAGCAATGCTCACAATAAATTGTTTGACACCGCGAATTTCACAAAAATTCACAGAAAGTGACGAGAATAAGTCACCTAATTATGTGTTTATTTACGTTCGGTTTATTTGTTATCGGGATATATTAGTTCGATTTATGGAAACTGTTACTTCATTTTAATTTAAGTGAATCTCTATTACAAACATTAGTTTACAGGATAAAGCGATATATAATAAAGTATTATGACTTATTGTTTAGAACGTAGGAAGTGTTTTTAGCTAAGTACCTCAAGCCTCATTGGTTGAATAGGCCGGGAAACCCTGACTCACATCCAGAGCTACAGTTACAATGCTAGTCGCTCGTTCATGCAATTACAATTGCACTATGTATTGTTTAATAAAAACGCGAGTTTAAAAATAAGTTAGCACGGTACGCTACAGAAGTCAATTCTTAAAGATTTTCTGAAAGAACATGAAATAGGCTATATAACTATGTCTGATTATTTAGACACTGAATACGCATGTACAATTTGTCTGATGCATTAGAGAAACAGATATCCATCACAGTCAACTAACACATATCAGTTCATACAACACCAGATAAGGTTAGTTTCTGTATAAAATCTAAATATTTTAAATCTCGTGGTGTCTAATTTTAGCTTGCGTAGGCTGAAGAAAAAAACTGTCGCTGATTTTTAATATACTTGTATCTACTGTGCACACGGAAATTAAACTGACAGGTGAGGAAATTGGTAGCTAGATAGCAATGCATACAGGCAGCTGTGAGGAAGGTATTGGAAAGAGCTGTTACAAGTTAAATAATTTAATGGCAAGAAATTCCTATCAGTCTAGATCTAGAGCATGAACTTAGAAATTGCTATACCAGCACTGTGGGAAGGAACGACTGTTCAGCAATGTATATCCTCGTAGACAGCATAATATAATATAACAAAATATATTAGAATATGTTTATAAATCCCATTGCTGATGAAGATCAGGATGTAGATGAAAATAGCTTGTAATAATGTTATGACATATATATGTATATATGTATATGTTCGTTTATTCAAAATCTATAATTTCTGAAAATTCTTCACCTATAGCTTTTAAATTTTAACACAACTTTGCATTCTAATACGCGCGTGTTTTTATATATCTATGTCACATCTGTAACAGGTTATAAGATGTATATAAATATAGAAAGGTAAAACACAATTTTTTTTAAAATATATTTTTATTAATATAGAGTGACATTCATAAAGATATAGAGGGATAAATAGATTTAGGTTTATAGAGGAGAGCAATATAGAGGGATATATATATAGAGAGGTATATATATATAGAGCGATAGATAGAGAAATAGAGATTTAGAGAGATAGAGAGAGATGATTTGTATATGTGTACCTACTTCCATCAAATTACAAATAAATATATATATAAATTGCAATGCATTGTATGGATTAAGAATATCACACCACAGCCTCTGTGATGAGTCACTATTTATTATTATGATGAGATATTTTTCTAGTAATGTTTAAATTTAGTGATGGGAGCAGTGACAAATTTTGTTCCTGTGACACGCCGTGACCAGTGACATGAAAGTCACAGGGTCAAGTCACCGTGACATTGTCACTGTTAGTGACCTTGTTGCTAAAATGTAAAAACCGAGTTTTTTATTAATAAATATAGCGTAACATAATCTCCTAATAATTGTATATTTTTATATATGTGACATACAACATGTAATCATTGATAAACCAATTTAGTTCATAGTTTATTGGAATTATTAACTATGCATTTTTACAAATGAAATAAATATCTTCTATATTATTTATAAATATTTTTAAATAAAATATTTTTATTAAAATATAACATTAATCATCACATTTTTTAATAATACGCAAAACACGAAAACTGGGCAATATCCTACTTCACCGAATTAACAGTTTTTGTTTGGCTTTTTTTTTTCAATTTGGACAATAACATTTAGTTCAGATTCACAAAATTTGTGAATCATTTAATGATTTTGAAAAGAGTAACTGGACACACCAGTGTCACATACCTCTCCGAGAAAGTACTCGTGTGTCACGTGTCGCTGCTGCGGCAAGTCACCATTAATTTCCCGGCGCCGTTACTCTTAGGGACCTGTGACTCGCAGCGCAGTGACACGCCCGCAGCGACTTGCGCCAGTGACACGCTCTGCAGCGACACGTGACCCGTGACATGCCAACCGCGCCGTTACTCTTAGCGACCTGCGACCCACGCCGCAGCGACTCGCACCGCGGTGACACACTCGTAGCGACACGTGACCCGTGACCCGCATCGCAGCGACAAGCGCGAAGAGACGTGACATTGGCCCTGTTACTTATAGCTAAATTCACCACCGTGACACGTGACATTGCAGTCGCCGTGACAAAGTCACCGTGACAGTAAATATTCCCCATCCCTATTTAAATTAATTCAGTAATGTATGCGAACGACCACTATACTTAATTCACTTGCTAATTTTAAGGATCATCTAGAACGTGCAAATAAGTCTAGGCCAAATAGGTCTAGCGAATGGTTTAACATAAACGGTTTTTGGCTTAATAGTGAAAAACGTTTAGTGTGAACTTTAATTTTAAAAAAATATTAGGGCCTATTCATAATTTTAATTTTGAATCGTTTGTAAAACTTTTAGGTACTTTCAGTTATGATAAATTAACCTAGTTAAAGCGTACCAATAAAGTAAGTAAAAAATTGGAAAAAATAGTTTAAATAAAAAAAAAACTTGTTTAGTTACATAGCTAACGGTAATAATGTGAATATAATCATAAAGTAAATATTTCAATATTTTAAAGAAATAGATAGAAAAAAATCTGTCAGAATTTTTAATATTTCTCGAGTAATAAGGTAACACATTTTGTCGATGGATTAACATTAGATACTTTTTTTCCAGAAATAAAAGTTTCGAATACTTCAGACACTTTTATTGCAATAACTTTATAAGCTGCGTCTAACTTATTTAACAATGCCGATTCAAGGTTTAAGTGAGAAGCTTTGTTGAATATGCTTTAGCATTAATTCTAATACGCTATGTCCCTTTATCTCCTAACGGAACGTTGAGAGATAGAAGGTCGACCAGGCAATTTGCGATTGTGATGGTATTTTTTTTTACGTTGTGTTCCGCCTATAATTAGGGCTTTTATTTATTTTCCGCCATCCTGCGGCGCTCTCGCGCGTGAGTTATGAGCTTCGGGCTTGCCGGCTGGTTGAAAGGCAAGGTGACGCAACTCTAACCTGCCGAAGGTCCGCCCTCGCACTCGCTCTGACGACCAAGCGAGAGTCGCCGGCAGATCCGTCTCCTTTGTTGCACCTTCTTCCTGTCTGCTGCCTCCTCTCCGCGTGCCAACCCCCCACCCCTACCCCCCCCCCCCCCTGCGGTTAATTGCGCCCCCTTCCCCTTCTCCTCCCTCCCGGCATTGTTCTGCCATTCGCCATTGTGCCCGGGTTAAGGCCGCAGCCACCGCCTCCTGTCAACTGTCCGCGCGCTTGATAGATGGCAGCACGCATCCTCGCGTCATTGTACCGGGTTGGCGAGGCAGCGTGTAGGGGGAGGGAGGGGGGAACACGCGGGCAAGCGGGCCGCGAGGTGGATTCTTCCAGGTGGACCTTGTACATGGTTATCCATTTTGATTTAGCGCGCGCGTTTTGGAGCTGCCATTTCGTTTCACACCGGTGGCGTTCGCAGGAACACAGCGTGTGTCGGCGTGTTGGCCACTGACACTCCGGCATAAACTTTCCCTCCCCCCCCCCCCCCTTGCAATATCCGACTCCCTGATATTATTCATAATGTATTCCTTTGTCGCAGGCTCTGATTTCCTAGAGATAGAACAAAGTATGTACATAGGATCTGACTCCTTTGTAACCGCAGTGGGAAACCTCCGTATGCCTTCGACGATAAACACGTAACAAGAACTCCAGTCTATCACAACTTATAATAAACTAGTTTTGCCGTTTCTGTAATCAAATTTTTAATATCCTGATCAAATATTCAGCGCCTTAGCCATTATGTTCTTGGAGTACCCTTATAATTAATGCGTATTCTTACTCATTGAAATAAAAAGGCTTAAAATGAATCGTCAATAATAATCAGCCTCAAAAACAACTTAGAAAAAAATACGTAATTTAAATTTGGTGAGTGTTTATCTGAAGACTATTGATTAATATACGATTTTACAAATATACATATTATTTTTAAACTTTTGTCAAAATAAGTAATTAGTACTTGAAGTTTTAAAGAAAATTAAAATATTACATGAATGCTTGCGTGATGTAGTAGTAATTAAAATACAGAATCAGATGGAAACTTTAAGGAAAACGTCTTTACCCTATTGACTGAACAGCGTATTGTTGCGTTAGTAAAATAATTTTAGAAATAATGAGCCAGACTTGCTCACTCATATTATCATTTTTTTCCGTTCTCGAAATATTTGTGAGTGGAAGAAATTTTAAGTTTGCATCAAGGGATAGTTTATTTTTTTCCTTCAGTAATAATACTACAAGATCAAACATTCAGAGAAGATAGACCAAATGTTTTTGGACTATTGCTTGAAAATAATAATACTTTATGTTTCAAGAAAACCTGCTAATTGTATCCCTCATTTAGGAGTAAAGAGTTCGTTCGCATGTGGCAACAAAGTATTTTTTTGTATGCGTAAGACTTACATAGTAGAGCTATAAAGCCAGCATGTGACTAAGTAGTATTTAAATGTTACAAAGTACATTTCAACTTGTGATAGCCAGCTTGACAGCAGCCATTGCAAACAATCGTGGAGCTTTGCAGACACTTGCGGGAACGCCTCCAGTGTTGCACATGTATCCTAGTGGTAATGGACTGGTTGTTTTCCAAAATCACAACCGACTAAGTATGGTTAAGTATGGTTAAAAGTGTGTACTTGAGAGGTAAGCAGCGAGCACATCTTACGTGCATAGCGGACTGCCTATCCCTCAGGCGCACTCAAGGGTTTTGCCACTAGAAGAAATCGGTAACACCGTAAGCTACTTACTTACCACCAGTCTTCAACGCTGCGAAAAATGGTACGGTTAATGGCTAGAGAATGTATGAAAATCACTTCATGTATTTTGTATTTGAACCTGTTTTGGATTATGTTGAGTGGTTTCCGCTTTTAAATTATATGTTTAGAGTGATTTTTCATTCAATCACTTTCAAAGTAATTCTTTATTATCTTTCAATATTGTAGCTACTGTTCGCACAGGATGGCAAAATTAGTTTTACGATGGCTCTAATCATAGTGGTAGATCACTGAGAAAGGGGGCAGGGGCTGTCAGCACTTGCAAAAGCGTGACTGTGAAACGGGTTTTATGTCAAAACTATGTCTTATGGGAAACTTTCTCTAACTATATTGTAAAGTTTTATGCTTATCTTATCCATGTAGGCCGTGCAAATTTTCGCAAGCCCTTCTTGCGAATCCTACAAATTTGCGCCCCTGGCCCTAATGATATCAATGCATATGTTGATTGCGTAATTTTTTTTTTTTTTAAGATTTACACATATGTTACTTTAGTTCAAATTTGTATCAAGGTAATATAACTCTAATACATTTAAATATGTTTGTCCTAACTTGACACTTCTTCTGAGAGGTAAAGTAGTGAAATCATAGACAGTAACGAGCTCGATGTTTAGAACGGTTGACACAAAGTGCCCAGTGTGCATACATACATTGTATCATCCAGAACTCTTGAACCTGAAAACACATTAGAGAAACTGGCAGGCGTGTGGGGTCATGATGGGCGGAGGGGGGGGGGGGGGACCCGGGTGACCTCACCACGGCCATACAACCAGACAACGCCTGCGTTTGTTTGCTGTTGGTAGCGTGCGAAGCGAAGGCGCGCCCTCCACCTAGTTCCGCCCGTTAGCCGCTAGATGTCTCTGTCAACGCCGTCTCGCCTGTCCCGCGGCGAACGAGGGGGGAGGAGTTTCCGACGCCTGTAGCCCGTCTTCCCCTCTCCCCTTCTCTACCGTGTGACGCCGCGTAATTTTTATCGCCGTTCCGTGGCACGCACGTGACCGCACGTGCGCGCGCGCGTATTCAATTCTCCCGTTCGCTGTGTTGGGGGGAGGGCGGGGGCAGTTCTACATCCAGTACCTCGGCGAGATGGAGGCTAATTGTCTCGGGACGTCAAATGAGAAAGGCCCTGACGCACGTGCGTCGTATGGGCGTAGGTAGATGTGTTTGCCCCTTCGCCCTCAAACAGGAAAAGTAATATTGGACAAGCAATATGTACTAATAACTGAATTGTTCGCGATTAAAATTCTGTACATTGGATATAATTTTGGGAAAAAAAAAATAGTGCGTGTAGTAAATTGCTTTCTTTAAATTACTAAGACCTTATTTTTTTGTCTGTTTGTTTGTCCGTTTCTGTTTTATTTTATTTTTATTCCGGAATCACCCACAACATTACCGAACAGATTTTGATGAAACGTTTTTATAAGTAAAGTTTTGGTAAAATTGAATGCAAGACTACAATAATTGCAAAATGTCCACCCCTGAAAATGTAAAAAGGAGTTAAATATGTTTTTCCATTAATTAATTGTATCTCTAACAATAATTAAACAAATATTGAGTCAAAATACTTAACTAGCTAACACTACAAAGTCATCTTAACTATTTTCTAAAATTTCTAAATTCAATCACTGCCAAAAGTGTAAACGGCCTTTTTATTGAGGAATAATCATATTTCCGAAACTAATAGAGCGTAGGTTAGAAACAGGGCACAAATAATATGCATGCATAGTAAGCCTATATAATTTTTTTTTTCGTAATGAAACTGTGAATGGGTTGAAAAGGGAGTAAGTTATTTAGTTATAATATCTATCATATCGCCAACTAAACATAATAATGGGATCGGATAATTAAAAACCATATTCTATAAACTAATTATTATCATGTTCTTAAATTCATATCCTAAGTGGTTTTAAAGCATGTGGCCGGCAGGGCCACATTTTTACTTGTAATTTATTTTTGTTGCTGGTCTCTAGTTTTATATGGTTTTTTATTTCACGTATTTTTACGCCTTTTTTAATTAATGTTAATTTATCTGTAAATTTTTTTAATTATATTTGTTTCTGTTAATTAGTTATACGCCGTTTGGTAGCTATCGATTATGAGTTTAAGAATATCGATTGTGTTTCACGTAAATACCACTTGGTGAGCGCCCGGCGGTTGGCTGATGACGTCAGACATTCGGCTTGCCGGGAAGAAAAAAATCAGCTGGGCCGGCGAGGGAGAGTTGGTGCCGAGCGACCGTCGAGGACAGAGCCATGTGACGGCGCGGACTGGTATGCCGGACGGCAACGGGCGACGAAGAGTATTGGGATGGAGGCTCCACGCTGGGTGACAGGGCAAATGGATTGCCCTATGATACAGAAGAAATCAAGGTAAAGAGAGGCCGCGATTTTGATTTTTACCCTCGTGGTGCTGCACTGGTTTTTGGCAAACCTAGTGAACTGTGTATTTTCCCATACTAAATTTTATTTGGACGGAACTTTTATTAGCCAGTTTGGTGAAGAGGCCCATTTGTTTCACACGTTGTTCCAGTGTGGGATTTTTTAATAAGGTCGCCCGTTTGCCTGTAGTTGTAATAAAAGTATAAGTTTGGAAGAAACGAACATTTTGCAATTTGCTTTTGAGACTTTGTCTTCGGAATTTGCATACTTAAAGTTGCATTTAGCTAATATATCAGCTTGTGCAGTATTATTAAATGTATGCGATCGGTATTGGACTACATGCGCAGCCTGATGTTGGTTGGTGCGGCCATTCTACGTTTTTATAAAATCATTGGCAAGTTAATAAAGAAGTAAGACTTTGTTTGAAGTATATGATAAATACTTCTGTGGTAACATAGTTATGTTACGTGAAGAGTTTTTGCTACATTTCCCTTAAAAAAAATAAGATAATTTTTTTTTGGTCATCGTTCACGCCTTTGTGAATTCGTACCTATGGCCCGGCGTGGCATTAGACTCTGGAGTTGGTGAGGAAGGTCAGGAAAGCCAGCGCACGCCTAGGATATTAACTTTGTTTTTTTGGCAAGTCTTTAGCAACGAACATCTGAAGAAAGACTAAACCGTTGATTGAGAGTTTAAGAACTTTATTTAAATAATTTGTTTGTACTTCAGTATTATTTTTGTAGATTTTTTATATATTTGTATTGATTGTCTTGTTTGATTTTTGGTATTAGGGCAGTCAGTAAATTTTGATATTTTATAGTGGCCACGCCTCACGCCCTTATATATTTTTATACTTGTTATCAGTATTTATATTTTTACGATTTTTTAAAGGTTATTGTTAGTATCGCAAATGGGGATAAGATGCTGCCATTATTAACGTCAGCTTTTGTAACTAAGCTTGTATGGTTATGTATAGTAAAAATTATTTTTGCAAATTTCTAATTTTTAATAACATACGTCCAAAGTCTTGCCTCTTGTTTGTTTAATGGTTACTCTACTATTATATCCTTTGAATTTTTTTGGCCTGACCCCTGGGCAGTGGTGTGGGGAATTTATATTGTTTAGCTTTTTATGCCTGGTTTTAATATTTATTTTTTCCCTTCGCGCCCAGAGTGAGTCGGGGACGCAACCCCTCTTCCAATTAAGGAGGAAGAAGGGTTACAACCTGCGCCACTCTGCTAGGCAGAGACTTTGGACTTTTGCGATTTTGCTGACTTTTTTGATTTTTTTAATAATGGCAGTTTCTTGGATTTATAAACTTCCCAAAGAACAGGTTTACGCTAATTTGCAAGCAGCGGGAGTAGAGAGTGGTCTGGAGGATGACATTGATACCTTACGCAGGAAATTAAGTACCCACATTAAAGAAGGGAGGAAAAAAACCTGCTGAGGAAAATGTGGAGAATTCGGAGATCAGCCAAGTAAATTCATTGAATACTGCTATGCAAAGTAAATTACTTTTCAAAGAACTGGATAGGTTGCCATCTTTATGTTCCGGTGGGCCAAGAGATTTAATAAAGTTTTGCTTGGGAGTAGATAGTTTGAAAACTAATTGTTGTTTACAAAATGAGCAAGAATTGTTAAGGTGTATTTCGACTAAATGTAGCGGGATCGCTAGAGACGTGATTACGTCAGGTATAAATAAGTCTGTTGGATGGTCGGTAGTGAAAGAGAATTTGTGGGAATATTTGTGCCCTAAGAGGGTGAAGGACGATCTAATTAAGGAATTGATTTTCCGTTTTCAACGGGAAAATGAAAGCACCTTAAAATTTATACAGGATATTAGAAATCACGTTAATGTATTTGGTCTGCAGTTAGATGATCACCGTTTTGTAGCTATTATTTTGGAAAATCTAAATCCTGCCATCAGACACGAATGCGCATTTATTGGCAGACCTAATAGTGTGGAGGAACTCAACACTTGGGCTATCCAGGTAGATAATATTTTTTACGCTAAATGTGAATTCGATAAGTGTAAAGGCAAAATCAATTTTAAACCGGTTTGTTTTAAAACGCCGGGTAATGAAAAAATTGATAAGACTTGTTTTAAGTGTAATAAGGTAGGGCATTTTGCTAAGGATTGCTCGGTTTCGGAGGTTAATAAATTTGTTTGTGGTTTTTGTGGCAAAAATGGTCATTCAGAAAAATTTTGCTTTAAAAAGATGCGGGAGCAAGAACAGCACCAGGAATTATAGTGGTCTTTAGTTTTTTTTTTTTTTTTTGTTTTAAGAGAGAAGGTTTTGTTTAATACGTTTCGGACTTGACTTTGGAGCTTGTTTGTTTGTTTTGGCATACTTAGATCCCGTTTGTTCGGTTTGTGAGTTTAGTTTGTCTTTTCCGTTACTTGTTGGAAAATCCTTCTCTTGTTTTTTTTTTTTTTTTTTTGAGCGTTGAAATTTTGACTGAGGCTTTGGAGGCAAGTTTTCCTTGTTGCAGGTTTGTTTGTTTGAGTTTGGGCTGGTTTGTTGGATTAGAAGTTTTTGAGAATACTTTGTCTCCAAGTCCAAGGTTTTTTTTTGACGTTTTAGTTTTTTAAGGTTGCTGTTTAAATTTTTTTTTTGTTCAAGGCGGAGGTTGTGGCCGGCAGGGCCACATTTTTACTTGTAATTTATTTTTGTTGCTGGTCTCTAGTTTTATATGGTTTTTTATTTCACGTATTTTTACGCCTTTTTTAATTAATGTTAATTTATCTGTAAATTTTTTTAATTATATTTGTTTCTGTTAATTAGTTATACGCCGTTTGGTAGCTATCGATTATGAGTTTAAGAATATCGATTGTGTTTCACGTAAATACCACTTGGTGAGCGCCCGGCGGTTGGCTGATGACGTCAGACATTCGGCTTGCCGGGAAGAAAAAATCAGCTGGGCCGGCGAGGGAGAGTTGGTGCCGAGCGACCGTCGAGGACAGAGCCATGTGACGGCGCGGACTGGTATGCCGGACGGCAACGGGCGACGAAGAGTATTGGGATGGAGGCTCCACGCTGGGTGACAGGGCAAATGGATTGCCCTGTGATACAGAAGAAATCAAGGTAAAGAGAGGCCGCGATTTTGATTTTTACCCTCGTGGTGCTGCACTGGTTTTTGGCAAACCTAGTGAACTGTGTATTTTCCCATACTAAATTTTATTTGGACGGAACTTTTATTAGCCAGTTTGGTGAAGAGGCCCATTTGTTTCACACGTTGTTCCAGTGTGGGATTTTTTAATAAGGTCGCCCGTTTGCCTGTAGTTGTAATAAAAGTATAAGTTTGGAAGAAACGAACATTTTGCAATTTGCTTTTGAGACTTTGTCTTCGGAATTTGCATACTTAAAGTTGCATTTAGCTAATATATCAGCTTGTGCAGTATTATTAAATGTATGCGATCGGTATTGGACTACATGCGCAGCCTGATGTTGGTTGGTGCGGCCATTCTACGTTTTTATAAAATCATTGGCAAGTTAATAAAGAAGTAAGACTTTGTTTGAAGTATATGATAAATACTTCTGTGGTAACATAGTTATGTTACGTGAAGAGTTTTTGCTACATTTCCCTTAAAAAAAATAAGATAATTTTTTTTTGATCATCGTTCACGCCTTTGTGAATTCGTACCTATGGCCCGGCGTAGCATTAGACTCTGGAGTTGGTGAGGAAGGTCAGGAAGCCAGCGCACGCCTAGGATATTAACTTTGTTTTTTTGGCAAGTCTTTAGCAACGAACATCTGAAGAAAGACTAAACCGTTGATTGAGAGTTTAAGAACTTTATTTAAATAAATTTTTTGTACTTCAGTTTTATTATTGTAATATTTTTTTATATATTTATATATTATATTGATTGTCTTGTTTGATTTTTGGTATTAGGGCAGTCAGTATATTTTGATATTTTATAGTGGCCACGCCTCACGCCCTTATATATTTTTATACTTGTTGTTATCAGTATTTATATTTTTACGATATTTTAAAGGTTATTGTTAGTATCGCAAATGGGGATAAGATGCTGCCATTATTAACGTCAGCTTTTGTAACTAAGCTTGTATGGTTATGTATAGTAAAAATTATTTTTGCAAATTTCTATTTTTTAATAACATACGTCCAAAGTCTTGCCTCTTGTTTGTTTAATGGTTACTCTACTATTATATCCTTTGAATTTTTTTTGGCCTGACCCCTGGGCAGTGGTGTGGGGAATTTATATTGTTTAGCTTTTTATGCCTGGTTTTAATATTTATTTTTTCCCTTCGCGCCCAGAGTGAGTCGGGGACGCAACCCCTCTTCCAATTAAGGAGGAAGAAGGGTTACAAGCATCAGATATGGATTCATAATACTTACACAATCACATCTACGCAGATAATCAAGTAGAACTTAAGAAATTAAGTAAAAATGATAAATTTTTTTTTTAATTTTCCTACACTCTTTCATCGTTTTAGTGTACAAGGGGTTAGTTTGGTTTTATGAAGCACTAGCTTCAAACCCGAGGCTTCGTTCGTGCATTTTCAGAGTGTTGCTAATATCTTATCATATGTATAAAGAAAAGTATGCGATTAATTCCAAACAATTTAAATAAATAAATAGATACAATAAATTGGTCAGGTGCATAAAATATTTATTTCCTAACAAAACCGTTTAAGAATATTTTTTTGAAGTGAATATGCAAAGACCTTTATATTTTTGGTCTAGATCAAGTATTTGATTTTTAAACTTCGGTTTTAGAGTGTTAGAGTATATATTTACCTTGATGAAATCACACCTTTTAATTTCATAAGGTCGAAAATTTAAAAATTTCTTAAACACGCTTCTATTTAATTTTAGCTATATTTATGCCATCACTTACACTAACACTTTCAATAATTATGGTTAAAGCTATGCTTAGAAATCTTCATAATTTCCCATTATTACTAATACTTCCCATTATTGTGGTAATTTGAAGGAATTGAAACTTTATTTGAAATAAAGAGTAAATGCATATATCAAATTTATTATCAAACCTATTAGTAGATTCTTACTTTTCTTAACACGTATTATTTAAATAAAATCCTAATTTTTTTTACCCCTCTCCTCTTTTCCCAAACGAATGCCAATGTAAAAATTCAGAATAAAGTAAATATCGATATATCCATTAACCATAATAAAACTAAACTAACATCGTTAATTTTCTTTTTACCGTAAATGTGAATCCCAAAATAAATATAGTAAACTTATGTTTGTATTAAGTTTAAATTTATCTTGCAGATACTGACTTAATGGATTACATAACATTTTATTTTTTTAATAATATCAACCCCTGTTAAAAATAATAGGTGTTGGCCTGTTTCGAAAAAAGATGAAATAGAGAAGGTAGCTGAAAGTATGTTTATATATATTTTCCAATATCTTAAATTAAGTTTGATTTGATGAGAAGATATGTTTTAATGTTAAAACTTTATTTACAATATTTCACCTTGTAAAAAGTAGAACTTCAGGCAATTGTAAAAAAAGAGTTGGTGGATTTTAAATGTTTATAAATCATATCACATAACTTACAGCCTGCTTGGTTAGCTTCAGAGATACGACTTTTAAAATAAAAAAAGACCGTTATTTCACTCCTTTGGAACACGTTTACAGGTCAATACATGATATTAAATCATAATTTTTTTACGAATTATTGGTCAGTTTCTTATCTTCATCTTAATTTGCTTGAATAGATTATTTATACTATAAAAACTAACGTGGTCCCGTTTCACTGTTTTTGGGGTCGAATATCGAAAAATGTTAAAAGTAAGTTACTCTACGTAATAAATAAATTACGTTATTTATTCTAAGATTCTAACATACAGCTTTGTTTTCTATGGAGATATGAATTTTTTATGATAAAACATAACTTACTCCCTTTTGACACCCTTAAAAGACGAAATACTAAAAACTTAAAAAAAATACAATTGGTAACTCTTTATGCTTTATGCTTATTCTTAATTTCTAACTCTCATATATCTAGTGATTCGGCTAAACGCAATTTTTCTTTAAACTAAACTTAACCCCTTTACAACCCTTAACGGCGAATCTTGCACATAAATAATAATTAAATAGTTTATTATTTTTACCATTAATTAACGTCTTACTTAATTAGTTTTAGAGATATGATTTTTAAAACTAAATGAAGACTTATCCCGTTTTTACTCCCATTAAAAGCAGAATTTTTATAAACGCAATAAATAAGCAATACGTAACTCTATATGTAAGTTTTTTTAATATCTAACTTCTTATTCGCATTGAATTTGAAGTGTCAGTTTTTTGTTTTGAATACACGCCTACCCGTTTTACCAATCTTAGGGTCTTTTATTTCGCAAAATGGTAAATTTATGGTTGGTATTTTTCGTATGATTATTATTGGTTCACAAATTAATTCATTATGCTTAATTTATTTCATACATATAATTATTAACCTTAAAACCATTCTACTCATTTTCACCCCTTATGGGTTGCATTTCGCAAAATGGTAAAATTGTAGTTTGTAGATTTCGTATGTTTATTATTGGTAACCTGTATCATTTGTTATGCTTGGTTAGCTTAGGAAATATAATTAATTATCTTCAATCCATATTTACCTCTTTTTCAAAATGGTACTATTATAGTTGGTAGTTTTCTTATGTTTGTTATTGGTATCAAAAATAATTTATTGTGCTTAATTTTTTTTTTTGGAAATATAATTACACAGGTCTGCAAACAATTTTTTGAAAAGTTTTTTTGTTAAATGGTTAATATTAGTTTTAATTGTCTTAAAAGTAATACAAAACGGTATTCATATGATATAAACCACGTCACATTTATCAGATTTAGATGATATAGTATATGAATACGAAAAAGAACAAAACAAAAATTTAATAAAAATGAATGAGAATCATTTTAGAATATTTTATAAAGTTTTATTGAGTCTATAGTATTAAAATACAACATTAAGGTATACATGAAGAAAACCATTAATAATAACGTTTTCTTTTTGAAAAAAGCTGCGTTTTGTTGGTTTTCGTTTATGTTTTTTTTTATTTCATTTCTGTGTATCATCCAGCAATAGTCCGCCATCATATTAACGTCCCAACGGCCTCAATAACTTCTTTCCATCTCTTTTATGTCCTGATGTAAACGTTAACCTTGTTCTTCACTGTAGTCGCCAGATTTTTTGGGAAACAATCAATGTGAGACTTCAAAAAATGAATTTTCAGACTCATATTACAGCCTAAATTTTTATAGGCGTTTAACACTTCCTGGATAATACTTTTATACGCAGGATCTTTTGTGTTGCCTAGAAACTTAGATACGACATTTTAAAGCCATGCCAGGCATTTCGTTCCAAGGTTGTCATCACTTTTTAAAGTTCTGTATCCCTAATCAGTTTCCTGATATCAGGTCCCGTAAATATTCCCTCTTTCAACTTCGCATCAGATAAGCTAGAGAAACATGTACAAAGATACTTGAAAGTATTTCCATCTTGCTGTAATGCCTTTACGAACTGTTTGATCAAACCAAGTGTGATGTGAAGTGGTGGAAGCAATATTTTTTCGGGATCCATCAAGCTCGGATTGATAACATTTTTTACTCCAACTTTCAATTCCATTTTAATTTTCCAATCAGTTTTTTTTCCAATGTAAATTTCTTGCTCTACTGTCCCATTCACAATTATAACAGGGTAATTTTGTGTAGCCTTGCTGTTGACAAAGAAGCATGCATAAGGGCAGGCATTTTTCGCGAAAAAATCTGAACGCCTATTAGACTGCAACAAGGTATACCCGCAGCAGCGGTTAATTCCTTGTGATTGGCTGCCGTCTGCGAGAGAAGTCGTTGCCTTGTTTGACCGAGCCACTCAGCACGCGTTTGCTTCCGCACTGAAATACTCTGATTGGTGTTGTAACACTGAACATGCACCTGAAAGAAACTCACCCAATCACGAAACACAGACGATGCTACAGTGTTTTAACTTTCAGCTACCCGGTACTCTTAGAATCTTTTCGCGAAATGTGCATGCCCTAATCATGCATATGATTTTTAAGTCACCGCAAACTAACCATTTGTGTTCGGTGTATTTTATTTTCCCAAAACATTTTTTCTAGTTTTCGTAAGTTTCTTTAAGATAAACTGAATGAGCTACAGGTATCGATGCAAATGTATTGCCGATATGCAAAAGGACAGCCTTTAAGCTTCTTTTTGAAGAATCTATAAAAATGTCGCTATTCTTGTGTATTGTATTCGATACTGAATTTTTGTATTAAACCGCTAATATTAAAGCAAAATACTAAATTATCCTCTTTCTTAAAACACTCCACAAATTATTGTTCTCTGCTTCGATACCAGTAAAATGTAGTTGCAGCATCTGATAAATTGTTTTCTCTTTAGTCGAGAACCGAGAAGTTCTGCGGCGTCCTTAGGTACCTAATCCAAGATCCCGTACCAAATCTTTCAGTTCTTGCTGTTTTAAAGGTCGTGGGTCATTTGTGGGGTGAAAATTTCACCACTGCTTTGCAGATGATCACTTTGTTCTGAGTTTTGTGATAAAGGCGTTTCGAAGCTGTTAGTGTTAGTAGAAACTGGTATGGGTAATTCGGGTCCATGTGGAACTAGCTTTGTTACAGACGAAACATGAGGATACACAATTTTGGCGCGGTTTTTAGAATTATATCCTGTTACATTGGTCAAACAAAAATAACAATCATCTGTATGATTTTTTTGTTCCCGCCACAACATAGGAATACCGAATTTTAATGATTTTGATTTACCGTAAGTCCACTGTCTTAATACTTCAACACATAGCCGGCATACTGTATGCGGAACCCACTGTTTCTCTTGGTAACAAAACCTCATTCCGAAGTAAGCATAATAAGCATTTTTTTACAAAGTCTGTTACTTTTAATCTTTGCTTAACTATTGTATATTGTCCGCAAATATAGCTAAATACATTTGGATTGATTTTGCAACTCCAAGGAACCATAGTACAGATTTAATAAAACAATATTTTATTAAACTTTTTTTGTAGTTTAAACCACTGTGATTAGTAGAGACCTGTAAAATTCGCTATTTCAAATCCCTAAAGGATAGACTCCATTATCCTCTATGCACTCGTGCAAATTACATCTGCTGATTGGTTACCGACTCGTAACACCTGTTGACTGGAATGATCGTGATTCGCTAATTCTTCTGCTAAAGATTTTTCATTGGCCCAGAGTCCTTCAGATAAACTGTGGCCCAATCACTGAAGCAAAATTATGTCAAATGTATTTGGACTATATCATATCTCGAAATGAATCCGCGAATTTTACAGGTCTCTAGTGATTAGTCATAGACTACATAAAACCTTTTTTGATACTTTTTCTCACAGGGGAAAGGCAGATTAGTAACAATAGACTATAGGATTGTCAGTCATAGAGTATAGAATAGAAATATAGATCATGGAATCAATTTTGTAAAAAAAATGAACTTGCTGATCTAACGAACTATTATATATTTATCTATATGCGAAAAGAATGTGGCGTGATACGTTAAAACAAAGTTTATATTTGCTATATACAGACCAATATCTACATGTTTGTGATAAATTTACCTATTTAAAAAACTTTTTCATCGCAGACCTGTGTTATTAATCTTATAACCATATTTATCTTGTTCACCCCTTAGGGGTTGCGTTTCGCAAAATATAAAAATTGTGTTGGGTAATTTTCGTAAGTTTATTATTGGTACCCAACATAATTTAGTACATTTATTAAATTTGTAAATATGTAAATATATAATTTAGAAAAAAATACTATTTTTTCAGGGTTTAGGGTTAGAATTTCAATAAATATAAAACTTTAAATTCGATAGTTATCGTATATTTATTTTTGGTATCTAATATTAATACCTCATGTTTTGTACCTTAAATAAATTCGGAGATATAATTACAATTTTGAAAAATATACTTACCCTTACCCCTTAGGGATGGAATATCGGAAAATATAAAAAAATTTATTGATAGTTTTCGTATGTTTATTATTGGTAGCTTATATCATTTAATAAGCTTAAATAAATTCGGAGATATAATTATAATTCTTAAAAACTTTCTTACTCCTTTCCCCCCCCCCCTTTTTAACATAGGGGTTTAATTTCGCAAAATATAAATGTTTGGTTGGTGGTATTCATATGTTTATTATTGTTACCCTATATCATTTTAATTCGGAGATATTAATTTTATTAAACTTTCCTCCACCTTTTTCACCCCTAAGAGGTGGCTTTTCGCAAAATGTAAATTTTATCGTAGGTTTGGTTTGTATGTTTATTTTTGGTACCGAATATATTTTATTTAGCTTGAGTAGTTTCAGAGATATAATGAATTAACTTTAAACCATATTAACCCCTTTTTCCCACCCTTAGGGGTGCAATTCTGTAATATATATAGTCTAGTTTTTAATTTAGACAAAGACCTTTCAAATAAAAAAAGGTTCATAAAAATCCGTCAAGTAGTTTTCGATTGATGATCGAACAAACAGACAGACAAACTTACAAACAGACAAATAGTCAAACGAACGAACAGACAAACAGACATCATACAAACAGACAAATAGTCAAACGGACAAGCAGACAAACAGACAATATTTTAAAAACTTAATTTTTGAGTTTAAAATAATCTAAATAGCCATTTCCAAAATTGTTTTTCTTCATTTCATCCAATGTACAGACTTTTTGCCTAAAACAGTTTTATTATTAGTACAGATAATCCATATTCCATTAATCTGCTATAGTGGTAGCTACGAAACTGAGCTTGAAAACCATGCATACAAAATTTCGTATAATTTTTTTTTTAATATTACTTAGAATTTCAAGTTCAAGAAGTGAAAATATTTTAATTAAATAATAAAAATTCTTATCTACGAAGTAAATCAAATGATTGTTTACCGAAACTCTCTCTAACTCTTAAGAGTTTGATAAGGTGAAAAGAGAGAAAAAATTATTCTATAATAAAGAAATATATAATTTTAGGCAACCAAGCAGAATAAAATATATTCTGTATGAATAATACATACACAAAATTGTTAATTTAGATATTGTTTTTTTTTTATATTTAGAAAATAATTTTTTAAAAGGTCGAGTTGTGGTAAGTTTGGTTTTATATGTATAGATCTAAAACCGATTTAGCAAAACGTAAAGGATAATAAACTGCTGGCAGACTGACCCCCACCATTAATGCCAAAGAATATATAGTGCATACTGTATATATATATATATAATGCTAACCAGTATGATGTTATAGCAGCCATATTGGATCCACCATTATTTTCGTCTGCTAAAGCTCGCTGCCACCATATTGTTTTATTTTTAGTCGCTGGAGTGCGGTAGTTGCAATTACCATCTTGTCGGGTATCTTGGTTGCCAAATTGAAAATCTGTAATTATCACCATAAATATGGAAAATATTCTAAAAGTTCTTTTTAAAATGTACCTTATAATAAATATTTAATCAGATCCATTTCCGTGCTTGATTAGATCCTTTGTCAGTGCTAAATGTAATTAAAGCTTAAAATCATTTTTTAAATTATTTTTTTTCCATTACCTATCGACGAGTTTATTAATCTTTATTACTAAGAATAAGAACTCTAAGCTATATAATTGCCCGACTGGATAAGTATGTTACACAATATCAATATGCCTACCATGGAGACAATATTCGGCGTACCTCATTATTACTAGATTGCCAATCACAAGCACAAGGGCCAAGCGTCTCCGAACCACGAGGCCATCTTTTTCGTAATTTTTCACACGTTTCAAACAAGCCATGACCAATGTCAATCACATAGGATGGGAATATCCAAACTGTCAGGCCTACTGTACTAATATAAATTTATGTGCTTAACGAGTGCTATAAGCTGTATATCAAGCATATAGACCAAAATATCTACCAATTGCAGGGACGTAGATATAAACCAAATTATAAACATTCACAAATCATATGCAAACCTTACTCAAACTGCTCTAATTGCTTAAATAGCTCAAAATGCTAACATCGCTCCAAACTGCTACAATAACTGCAATTGCTCCAACTTGATACAAAAGCTGTACTTGCTCAAACTTGCTACAATAGCTGCAATAGCTCCAAATGGCTACAACTGATCCCATTGCTCCAATAGAATTTTTCTACAACTAGCTCTAATTGCTACAATTTTAAAACTTGCTACATTAGCTCCAATTGCTCTAACTTGGTATATTAGATCTAATTGCTCCAACCACTCCAATTGATCCAACTATTGGCTCCAACTGGTTTCAATGTCTCGAATGGCTCTCTCATTACTCTCCATTTTGAAAGTCAATAATGGTGGTATTTTTTACAGCCTTGAGGTAGAAGTAAGTTTACGTCAAATAAAACATTTTAAATTATAAATAACTTTTTTTTTCATTGTATTCACATGCAATATATGCAAGTCATTCATTGTATTTAGCATGCACCTTTTAGTATATCTATAGGTAGAGTATATTCTATGATAATTTGGTGATAGATAAATATTCAGCATTTTGCGAAGCAAGTATAAGTCTTCACTTGTTGACCAATAACTTCTAATGATGTGTAATCAATCTCTTCTGCTGCTGTCATCTTCCGTATATGTTCACTATTTATAATTTTTAGAATCCCTAGAGTCTTCTGTTTTGAAACCTGTCTCATGGTCGGTAAAATCGTTATCATCCCAGTGATCGTCATTATCGTAACTATAGATTAATTTACAGTTATTTTAAAGAGTCGTTTCTAATATTAAGTTCTCAGAACTTCCATCGCAGTCTTCGATCTAACCGGCTTCAGACGCTTCTATATTATTATCAATTTTAAGACGGCGACAAGAATTTGTTGTACCAAAATATATATTTTTTCATTTCCCATGAAGATGCTACTTTATTATTTTGTAGGCCTATATCTACATATTTGTTAGCTTTCATTCCAAATAATTAGCGAGATTTGGAACAGTGTTGTTAGTATCCGCATTTTCATATTCTTCGACATCATAATATTCGTCTAATATGTTTTCCTTCATTCCACTTCGTTGATGTTGTAAACTAGTCCTCGTTATTTTCTTGCACAAACCTGGCAATGTTTATTCAAGATATGAATTTGGCCAAAGGAAGATCTGGCACTAGCTGCAACTAAATGATTTTTTGTAAGGACCCAAAAATACATTATTTCCTTCCATGACACTTGAAATTTTTCTTCAAGGTAAACTTCTGGCCACAATAAGTACACCGGTGACCCATATTAGCTTCTGCGACTTGTACCAGATGCATACCGAGAGTTATAATTGAAGCAAATACTTAAATAGGATTTAAAAAAAATCCATCAGCAAAAGTTATTTTTCCATTTAATATGAGTTTCAAGCAGTCCAGAAAAGCAGCGTCAATTCGTGTTACTCCGCGCGGCGGCCCGCGGAATTCCTCACTTAGGTACGCCCAGGGGGCGCAGAGGTAACTCACTGTGCTGGAATTCGGAACAGCTCGTGCTTGATTCGAACCTAGGCCTATTTACCTGATTTCGGTTTTCCACAGTTCAGTCCTTCTCCATTTCGCACGAACTGTCTTGTAGGTATATACTTCGGAAATTAAAAAAAAAAAAAAAAAACACTAGTTGTGGAAATCAGTAACTTAGATAGAATTTTATTTCTGGAAGCGAAGATAAACTGATCTGAATTTTATATTTATAACAATATTTAAAGTTTATTCATCTACATTAACTTAGGTATTGTTTATGTAAATTTATCAAGATATAGACTAATTTTCGCGTTCATCTGAAAAACCTTTTATTGGACATAATATAGTTGTATACCAAACTTTAGTATTTGGAGAGATGGGAAAATATATATAACTTATGAGCTTGTAATTCTTCTTCTCCATCAGGGAGTGAACTCATATTTGATGAGTCAAAACAAATAAATAAAATGAAAGACTCCGAAGGAGGCATTTAGTTTTATTTCACTTGATTGCGCGCGCTCGACCCAGGTGGCACGTATTGTCTTTCAGCTGAGTCCTCTTTAGGGGGGGCGTAAAAGACCGCTATACTTGCAACAGTACGCCCCCCCCCCCTTTCCCCTATTCACACCCAACGAAACCGTAGCGCAACATTTCGTTTCCCTCAACGCGCCCCTAAGGTCGGCTCCCGTAATGCGCCATTTCGCGCCGAGGAGAGAGAGAGAATGGCGGGCGGGGCTGGGGGGTAAGGGGCAGTAAAACGGTGCTAAAACCTAAGCGTTTTCGAGACCCATGAGCTTTTATTTTAGTGTGGACGCGTGGAGGAGACGCCGGGAGGTCTTCGATGTGGACTTCGGGCTCGCCGATGAAGGTTGGTGGAGGAGGAGGGGGATTGGGGGGTGAAAAATGGCGCGAGGGTGAAATTGCGCCGGCCACCCATGAGAGAATAAATCGTGGTTTAGGCGGGCGGCGCGCGCCAGCAACAGCCAATAGCGGCGCTCGCGGACTCGCCGGAGATCCTCCGTGGCGCAGTAGTGCCGGCGGGCGCCGGTAGTCCGCGCCTGTGTCGCTGCTCTTCCAGGCCGTCTGCAGCCTGCTGTGGCGTACCCAGGTCGCGTCTATGCGAGGGTCTGGTTACAAGCATGCCACATTTACTGCTATGTCATTCCCCATATAACGCCAAAAAAAAAAAAAAACCGATGCTGAGAACGAAATTTGCACCAAACACAAACAAATCTTTTATAACCCCCAAGAAATACGTAGGTACCTACGTTTTACACTTATAAAAAAATTAACATCAAAAATGTCACGAATACCGAAATATGGCAGTATTCCAAGAAGTACATTACTCAGCAAATGGCAGTTAGTTATTACCCCCACAGCGCCACCTAATATGTATATATTCAACTTGTTTTTATTTGGTGTATCTATATGCCGTATTAACTCCACCTATAGGAGATCAATATGTGTGTGGTCTTCCAGGTTTATTAAATTTAAGTGGAATGCTGACATTTCTGATGCTAACCAAATTACGACTATTATATACCATCATACAATTCAAATTCGCCTTAATATTATTCTAAAAGTCACAACATAAAAACATTTATATATAATAAAAGAAGAAAAGTTATGTTTAATGAAATTATGGAAATTAATAACTATAAATTAACTAGTTACTTGTAAGGTGCCTAAGGCACCCGTTGAGAAATAATGAATACATGAGTTACTTTAATTTAATATAACCGAAATATTTATCATATTTTTAAACTGTTCAAATGGAAATTTTTCTCATATATATTGTTACGAACACAGGACCGCATCACGCGCCAGGTTAGGAGCTGACTGGTGGCCCTCTACGGCCATTTGAGTCACGCGCTGTGTCACGTGCCGTACACTGACGTAAGGCATGCCACGCGCGCCTGGCCAGATTACAAGGGGCATCACTACCCCCTACCCTCTCTGCTACCAACGCAACGTCTTGCCTCGGCACCTTTATCTATCGCTGAGCGGCCTTGGGAATTCCGCGGGCCGCCGCGCGGAGTAACGCGAATTGACGCTGCTTTTCTGGACTGTTCGGGCATCGGATCGGCCCGGAATGACGCGACTCTTCACAGCCGCTCTCGTGGGTTCGATAAGGGCACCCTTGAGTACTTAAGCTGCGACGCCGGCCTCCGCGGGAGTTTCGAGCTAGTCCCGCGACAGTTTCGAGCGGATTCCGGGTGAAGGGAAGTGCATCAGCGAAGAGGGCGAGAGATTCCCACACTGAGAGTGGTTTGACGCAGAGTTCGACTGGATCGTGAGAGTGCGGGGACTGAGTGGCGCGAGACTGTGTGTGTGTGGACAGGCGCGTGGTAAGGGGCGAACCACTGTTGAGCCCAGCTCCAATGAGGAGTGTGAACTGCGTAACTTGACAGCCATGGAGTGATTTGAGAATAAACATTTTCTAATGCCAATAATTTGTGATCGGACATTTTTAAGTACAATTATTTATTATTAATGTAAATATTAGTAATCAATAAAATTGTAATAAAACTTAATTGGGCTATCCCTTACGAACCCAGCTCCCCACATTATAAATCGTAACAGTATGAAATTATAGAATAATAATTGACAGAGTTATATATATATATATATATATATATATATAATGCATCTGTGATATTTAACGATAATTTTAACAGCAGGAAAAAAGTGACCACAAAAGAAGAATATAATATAAAAATTAAAAAAGGATGTACCTAACTACAAAAAAAAGCAAATCTTCCAAAAAAACTTTTGAGTGTAGAAACAAATAGGCCTACCTACTATATACATAAAACACAAAAATACTAACTTTTTTATAATGAAATTATAAACATCCCACATATAAGCATTTTAACAAATAAAAACAAAATTCCAAATATCAACAAAAAATTCAGTGTTGCAATCTTAAATTTCCAAAAAAGAAAAAAAAAAAGTTTTTAGAGCTAAACTTTCTGATATATAGGGCTACTTTATTTTTAGTAATTATAGGCATAGTTAGTTGCAAGGCGCCTAAGGTGCCCAGTGAATAATTATGAATACAACAAATACTTCAATTTAATAACTAAGGCGTGTTCCACTTATGTAGCTGTATTTCAAATGTTACTCTATTGTTACACTTCCATGTTACGTTTGTCTCCGGTATTGTGCGTGTTGCGTAGTTACTACTTTCACACTGACTCGTGAAAAAAAGGACAAATAAAATAACAAAAAATTCTTAAATCCCTTAAATTCAAAATATTGTTATTTACTTATACCAATATTACGCGTGTAACTATATCTGCCCCGATTCAAAAGCTGTTAACATTTGCTACTCATATTGAACGCTTTTCTCATGTACATATATTAGTGCAGTTATGGATTTGAGATAGTACATACAATAATAATTGACTGAAATAAAACCTGTTTTAAAACTTGAGGTCTGTATTTCAATACCTCCAGGAGGAACGACGGAAGAACATTAGCTTCCACCTGGTGAGCGAATAAAACACTGGAAGACTATGTCATAATGTGCACTGTTGCAAAATTTATCAGGAAACGGAATATTAAATTTTTACTAGGATATGCAGCAAAGACGAAATGAATCCCAATATAAATACCATAAACTGCTATGTATTAACCTTGGGTCGTTCCACATACGCAACCTCAATACTTAAATACATTAAAAAATTAGTTTAACATATTTACAGATAAAATACACACAAAAGTTAAACCTGTAAAAATGTCCTAATGTTTACAGTATACATATCTCTGTGGTTATTGAGTCAGTGGGTGAGTGATGAACGTGTTTATAATTTCTAATATATAAACACGTTCATCACTCGCTGACTCAATAACCACAGAGATATGTATACTGTAAACATTAGGACATTTTTACAGGTTTAACTTTTGTGTGTATTTTATCTGTAAATATGTATATGTATATATATATTCTATATATATTCTATATATATATCAGAATTTTTTTCATTAGTACAATATTAAAATAAAATAAATTTATTTCGTATTTATTGAATTGAAGTGTTTGCTATAGTCATCATTTTTCAATGGATGCGTTAGGCGCCTTCCAGCCTCCTAGTAAACTGTAAGCATTAAGGATTCAAGTAACTTATAATCAGTTTTTAGAGAATTGAAGCTGTTACGCAGAATATTACATTTCAAAATTTTAAACCAGACAATTTTTCATGTAATTTTGTAAAGTTTTCAATATAATTTTTAAGGTGTGTGATATATTTATGTATGCAACAGACGAACAAGCGTACAAGCAAAAATAGATTTTTAAATCCCAAGCACTGGCATTCAAAGGTCATAATAGGGGCCAGCTGGATTGTATCTAACCTGCCATAAAGCCACGTCCACTCCGGGCTGACAGTGTCAGTCGACATGACACTCGACATCCTCTGACACGACAGCCTCAAGTGTCGCGCGACACCCTCTGAGCTCACGACACAGCGGTTACACATTCGCGCGACTGAGTTCCCGTTTACAAATCGGCTTCAAGGAATAACATCTCCAGTCCAGGATCTTATCCCTGGTGTGAGCATACTATAAGTTTGGTATCTTCTCATTATTATTATTCTTCTGTCCCATGCTGCAATTTATTTCTTATTAATAATATTGGTGATATACCTAGGGAGGGTGTTACGGCTGTGAGGTGTTTTATAATTATGAAATAATATTCTTATATTATAAATAAATATGGGGTAATCATAGCTATAGTAGCACATTGGATTATAAATGATATTTTAAGATATTAAAATATTATAAAATTGTATTTTTTTTCCCACACTTCTAATAAAGGTTTAAGTGTCCTTATCAATTTCTTCCATATCTTTATCTTCATATCTGTGTTTCAGTCGTAACATCCTTTATCATAGCCAACGTTGTTCCTGTTTGTACCTCAAGTGCATCAGGAAGACTGCGTGCAGCAGGAAGACCCCAGCTGGGACCGCCTCCAGGTGGTGGCGGCGGGCCGCCCCCCAGGTGGGCGATGACGAAGACAGCCCTCGCCCGGCCGCCTCCAGCTGGCCTCTCGCCCCGGGCCGCACCTGCCCCGCGCCGGATCACGGGGTGATTTATGGCTGATCGGCGTCCAGCCGAGGCCGCCTCCATAGAGTCGCGATCAGGTAGACCGTGCGCTCGGGCAGTTTGGCACACCCGAGAAGCATTCGCGAAGAAAACAACACCAGCACGGATTTATAAATGACTTGCGCCGAGGCAGAAACCACACTTCAGTATAAAACAAAAACCGGTCACGCCTCCTCTCGGACTTCTAAACTAATAGTTCCTCTGAATAAAAGGAAGAGTTTTTCGACAAAACGTTGTCGTTGCAGTTGCGAAGGCTCAAAGCTGCGAGGTGAATGAGCCATTAGGAAATTGACAACTTCCGCCGTAACAGGTTTCGTGTATGTTCGCAAATTAGATTTTTCGCCGAAAAAATTAGTATTCGACACAGTTAGTTGTAATCGGGTTTAGCACTCGGGTGCTCAATTTCCGAGTTAATCGTTGTCCGCCCCCCCCCCCCCCTCTCCTCTTGGAATTAAGAAGTCAACAGTCCCTCACTGTAGGGAGGGTGACGCTTGTGCCTGTAAAATCGTGACTTTGCAACAGGTTTGATAGACATAAATGTCAAAACCATGTTTTATGGTAAACTTTCTGTATATTTTATTGGTGTTCTGCATATTGCATGCATGTAGGCCGACATATGGGCAGTATACAACATGCAAGCATCCATCCAGCGATACTTGTGTCGGTTAAAACCCACGTGCAAAACTCTCGAGCTCCCTCCACTCACTTCCAGGGAATTCCCACGCGCCCCCCCTTTTGAGAATCCTGCTGATTTGCGTTCCTGGTTCCAAATAACCTGACTTTGGTACACTGTTAAAAAATTTCACGTTAAATTTGAGAAGAAAGCTGGTAACAAATTATCCTGAGATATTCGTAAATTTACGGGTGCTACGCTCACTTTTGTTTTTAATGAACCCACAAGAATAATCTCGGTATAAAAGCAAAGCATAGGACTACTGCAAAAGCACAATTTTTTTCTTCCACGAGTATGTTTATACCAACTGTCAGAACTTGGAAGTCGAAATTCGGCGTATTTTCTACGAAGTTCCAACTATCTAAAATCATGGACACCTCTTCGTTTAGAGGCAAATTCTTTTTTGAAATGTCCGTAAATTTACTTCAATTTTTAAGCTATGCTGGATTTCGACTTCCTAGTTCTGTGTTACGTTGTAAACAATAAATTATATATATTTTGTATAGATTCAATTTGTACTCCAAAATCAAACTTGTAAGCTCATGTACAAAGAATGTAAACAGAGCATCCGTTAACTTACGGAGATATCCGTTATTTAACGAAGTTCCCTGGATATTCTTTTTGTAACCAGTATTTTTTAGTTAATTAAAGGTGAACCTCATGCCCTTTAGCTCTCTGGAGGCAACAACAGACATAAAATAAAACTATCAGCCAACTAGGCTGCGAAGTGGAGACGTCAGCCAATCGCGCTGAGTTATTTAACAGTTTGAAACCTCTTCCCCTTCCCAACCATATGCTATAGGCCTACGTGACAAAATGTTTTGTAGATATGCACAGCGTTATTTCAACACATCCGTAGCTGTTTTTAATTGCATTTTAGCTCTCTAGCTGTTTCCCATTAATAAGTGAAGAAAGAATTAGTCAATTGTATGCCTACAGACGGCGGTGACAATCTGTAGGATTCCTAAGATTCCGGCCTCACGGGATCTTATTTTAAATTCCACTTTCACAGTTACTCATCTTGCAAGTGCAAGCGGGCCCCCTCAGAGAGCCAGAGAGGGGCTTTTTGATTCTAGGAGGGGAGTAGGGCCTCTCTGCCCCCCCCCCCCCGGATCTACGCCCATGCCTGATGTTAAATTATACATTACAAGGAATAGTTACCATAAACAATCATGCTCTAGATTGAGTTACTTTCTTTTATGGTAGGCCTATGCCATAGTTTTGCAAATCACAGCTTTGTGAACGATGTTAAAACTGTTTCCCGTTTGTTCCTCATCTGTTTAAAATTCGTGTGGAGGACACAAATTCTGAATGTGTAGCGCTATATATACTATGTTAAAAAAAAAGAAACCATCCACCTTCATCTGTTTGTCGGGCGCAAGTGGATTCCCGCGCGTCGGCCAGACCTGGAAGCTACACGGAAGGTATTTTCAATTAACAGGTTGTGGTAGTGAAAAAAAAAAAATATTTAAAAGTGTCACCGGGCGCACGTGTTTTGCTCGGAACATGTTTCTTATTTTACCCCCGCGCGGCGCCCGAGCGGGGGTTGCTATCGCGGCGAGGCCGGGGGTGGCTGACGGGGCGGGTATTCTACGTCACGGCCGGAAATCAAGACTAATGTGTACACGGAACGGCACTACGCCACGGCGGGGAGGGGCCGCGGCCCCGCGGGAATCCAAAATGTGGAAAAGGGGGAAGGGAAATGGCGGAGGAAGAAGCGCACCAACCGTACCCTGAGTGCTTTCCCGAGCCATGGAGCCCGTTACGAGGCGTGACGTCATATAGCGAGGCCTCAAGGAAGAAGGAAGTGGCTGCGAGGGGTTGCTTGTCGGCGGCTCCCGAGTTTTCTCTCGGCAGCGACGGCTCCAAGTGTCAAGGGTCGCTTTTCCGCGGGTGCCAACCCTCGTCAATTACACTCGTAATAACAGGAACCCGGCGCACTTTCGGGGTTCCGCGCCCGCTCCTGACACCCTGTCTTTGGAACCATTCTTTTCTTCAAACACTTTCTGCCATCACCTTGAAATGTGGGAGTAAAACTAGTTACAAAGTTCATCTTACAACTCGTTTAAATACATTCAAATTAATCAAGGAAAGCAGGGAAATATTATTTTTTTATCAGTCAAAAATTATATAAACATACAACCAAAATTCCATTAATTTAAACCCTATCAAAGGCTGAATATTTACGCGACTATTTTAGTACCAGCCAAGGTTACTTAAAATTGAAACAGAATAATACACATTTGATAACGTTCAATTGCCGTTATTTCATGTACCTTTTTTTTTGTTGTGAAAAGATCATCATCATTGCAGGTTTTGAAACACTCTCCCCCTGGATTGTGCATTATTTTAGTTCGAACCACTTCTTTTATTTGGTACACAACTTTCACGAATATTGGGCGTATAAAAACACGTTAAACTTCCGTTGATTCTTCAGGCTCACTGCTCGCGTGCCATGTTCCGAATCAAAACTTATCGTCATTCCAAAACTTTAAGGGCAACTCATGTAACTTTATTACGATAACCAACTTGCATTTTTTGTTTCGTCACAAATTTTGTCACCGTATATTCACAAAAAAAACTCATTTGTAAGCTTATGTCATGCGATTTAGAATAGCATAGTAGCGTTTTTTTTACTGCTAGTAGATTACACTCAGTAAATATCTAGTGACATAAAGGTAGAAGAATCATACAATGCAATAGAACTATCATGAAACATACACAGAACTAGTCCTCAAAAAAAAGTTTACTTCTTGATTTTTATTCTATAGGATACAAAAAAAAATATCAACGTTCAAATGCTCACGAAATGTCTGTCCTCCTCCCCCCCCCCCCCCCCCCTCCTCGAGCACCGGCGAACAAGTTGAACATCAGTACTTCTCGTTGTGCTGAAGCTACATTTTCGTCACAAAGTTAACGCAGGTTTCAGAATGAAGGCTCCGCGCTGATTGGAGCTCGTGCTTTTATTGTGTTTTCAGTGGAACAATTTAGATGAAATGACAATGACGATAGCCTATTTGAATTGTACGCAGAAACCTTCATTGCGTTAAGAAGTCCTCGCTGGTCGTGACTGCTAACCCATCACAGTCGTGTGCCGAAGGTCTTGGTTCCGATCCCAGGACAAACATGAATCACGTACAAGAACAGTGGTTCAGAGGTCACTGTAAACTAAGAGTGCTCGACTCTTAAAGATTCCCCGTCTGCCCGTGTACGTACACGGTGAGTAGAGCTTCAGGAGAAACCACGCGATTTGAAAACTGCTCAAGATATCCGAGTGCTGTCTGTTTTTGAAAACCATTTAAGAATACGCTGAAGGCGGACGAGTGTTTCTGTTTACATATTTCGTCTTTAAGCTGTCTTTTTATAAGTCTGAAAAGGACTAAAAACACGTGTATTCAGAGTAATTTTTGTACATAAAAGCCCACTACTGTTTCTTGAAAACACTCAAGGGACTAATATTATGCCTTTGTCTTCATTTCTTCGCCATATAATGTTACGGCCACCGGTAAAATTTCATAGTTCTCCTACGCACGACGAGAAGACGGCGCGCCAGTTCAGAGCCTTGCGCTTAGAGGCGATACCTCACTAGAAGCACCAGTGGGCGTTGCACTTACCCGCATAGACCCCTGACTAGGTGGGCCCTTTCAGCCACTGTCAGAAGGTGAACACTCTCTTTAGGGGATTATCTTAATCATGTTAGAGATAAATACTGTTCTCGTGCAGAATAATTACAGGGGTAAATCTGGAACTTACAACAACCGAAAAGCAACTTTTTCAGCTCAGTGCTTCCCATTCAAGCTATAAGTAAGTCCAAATAAATAATACTGTAACCCTTTTTTAAATGTTTGCGAGAACGTCTTAACAGTTTTGATAGACTCGAACCCGGGCCGCCTTAGTGCGAGGCAAGTAAGCTGAGCACCAACGCCGTGGTACTCGCCGGTGGATAAGTGATTGGACTTCAGCTTTCAGCGGCAACTTATCACAACTGGAGCTGAACCCCAGTGTTAAATGGTCTCGCCAGGGTCAGTGGTGGTGGAACGGGAAGATTGTTTTGTGTTTCCCGGGGGGTGGGGGTGGGGGCGGACGCGAATTGAATTCTCAGCAAGGAGTCTGCGAGCGCATGATTTGTTTCTCGTTTCGATTTCCCCTCCCCCTAAAACGCCATTTCCCCTCCCCTATCAACCCTCTTCCAGGGCGGCTGTGGTTGGCAGCCTGTTGTCAACAGCGTGTGGGAGTGGATTTTAAACCGATTGAGCAAAGTTAATGGCATTGTTTTTTTTTTCGAGTGTAGCTATGCGAATTTCATTAACAGACTTACCACACAGACCACGCGCGCGCACACACACATCCAGGGACAACAAATTTTTCGTTTCTCAAAACATTATTTTTTAAGATCCCTGTTGACTACCACCACAAACAACAAGCATTCTAGTGTATACATTTAATGCGCATACTTAAGATCACCCTACAACTGTATGTATGTATGTTAGTTACTCTCTTCACTCGTTGGGGCTTCACTCCCAAACCCCCAATTCTGGAAAAAAAAAAAAGGGGGGGAGGGGGTTCACTCCAAGGAGAATACTTTTGGGTTTTACCCCGGAACTCCAAGAGGGTTAACACTCTCCATTAGGAGATTCACCACAAACATTCGCTCATTGTGGGCTTCGCCAACGAACTCTTACTTGATGAAGCTTCACTCCCTAACTTCCCTTTGGAGAGTTACACCTTGCTTTTGGAGGCTTCGTCCGCAAAAAAAAAAAATACTCGTAAGTACTTCGATCCTAACTCCTACTCCTTGGGACCCAAACGTCTAGGCGTTAGGGTCCTCGCTACAAAACGTTCTCAAATGAGGGGATTTGCCACCGATGAGGACCTTGCATTTAAATTTGCCCCCAAACTTGTCCTAAAGGTCTTCTCTCACCACACACATCCCTTAGAAGAGTTCCAATGTGTTGGAGGCTTCGCCTTCAAACTTCCCCTTGGAGGAGCTACACCTTCTTTGGGGACTTCGCTCCCAGACCTTTGCAAATTGGTTTCTGTGGCAGCCTTTTTTTAATGTCACTGACATTTTAACCTCTAAAGGTCTCTGAAGGAAACTTCACCATTCGTTGGGAGTATTGTCAGTAAACATTTCTTCGTAAGGATTTCGCCCCCAAACTCCGATATGGGGTTTTATAAATAGATATGTACATAGATATAAGTTATTATTTTATACTTCTTAATGAACAGCTAAAATTATTAAATTATGTAAGCACACTGGCACGTACATGTTAAATAAGCATACCAATTTTTAATGGTACTGACTTCCTCATAAGTATGGAAATCATAGTTAAAATTAGTGCACTAAACGTAAATTTGTAACTCAATGTGAGTTAGTTATATATAACCAACGGAGTAACGACAAAGCGCTAAATAATCAAAACATAGATAATAGCATATATATAACCTATCAATTTTTAAGACTTTAGCTTTCCATTTAATTTGAAAAATATATGTGACATATTTTAGTATAAGCATTAGATTAGATATCAATGTACTTCTCAAACTTGAAAAAAGTATGGAAACATATTGGCATATTCAACGGCCACAAGCAAGTAAAATTTTATGGATTTGGCTGACATTCAAGATTTTAAAAACATAAAATACTGTCTGAAAATCTGCACTTTCTCTATTCTATACTAACCCTATTCTAATGAATAATCGATGAAAATACGTCAAAACACCACTTGACCGAAATTTTATACCTAGCCAATTCTTATAGAAAGGTGCAATCAGGGTTTAAAATTTAAAAGTCCAAATTGTTCACCACCTAAGCAAGTTATTTGAAATTATGGCTCATTTAATCAAATAACAATTTATTTTAAACTAGTTGGAAATCTGTGAAATTACTACTATAAAATACCATATACTGAGAACAAAGATGTTACACATCAAAAAGTTCTTCCAATTTTGGATGGTCACACAAACACACCTAAAAAAATTTTATACATAGATATTATTGCAAAATAAAAGAATTTGCTGTCCTTGCCAGCACATGCCACTCATCACCTTCAGACACTTTATGTCAGCTTCTTCAAACCACTTTCTGTCTACTACAACCAAGCATGTGACAAATGATTGAAATCTCACCCAGGGAAAACCCTCACCCAGTACCAATACAGTGAAATATTTGGTGAAGCGTATGGTAAAGCTGCAGCCATCGCAGTACTTACATACGGATTCTCAAAAACTGGAATTTGCAGGTTAACTGTAGCATCTTTGAGAATAGCGATTTCGTAATTGATTTAGTAAAAATTAGATATTTAGGGTTTTGACAAAACCTTGCCAGGACGAAATATATCTTCAACATTGAATAACTAAGAAGTGAACTTTTCTTCTTCTGCTGTCAATGATGCTAGCTGCAAGTTCAGAAAAGCTTTGGAAATAGCACCTCTTCCGTCACTTTAAAGTTCTGGGAATATTCGCAAGAGGAAGCTTACAGTGTGGTGGTTCTCACCGTACAAGATTTACTTGCGTAAAATAAGGAAGCGATACACCTAGTTGTTCACAATACAAGAGTTGTTGAGAAAAGTGAGCCATTGTCAGAAGAGTGGTGGTGTGTGATATTTGTGAATTTTGTTCGAAGTCCAAGCCATTATTCATTGCTTTAGGTGCAGCAAATGGGTTCATGTGATCTGTGATAAAGTTAAGCCATGTACAAAAAGGTATTTCTGTTTTTTACTGTATGCAATCCCTTCATTATAACTTTAGAAAAATATAAAAACTATATTTACTACAATTTACGACAATATGGATACAATATAAGAATATATATTTCTTTATTTGGAAAAAAAATGTGTTTGTAAAATGTTTTTATAAAGTTTCTTAACTCAACAGAATAAAATAACCTTTTTAATGTTTTGTTGTTTCTATCGTAAATATATTTTTTATGACTAATAAAATGTGGCGTAGTATAAACTGTCTTACCCTAAGTTTACGAAATATCCGTTTCTTTTGTTCTTCAGGTCTATCATTGTAACGTTAGTTTTGACTTGTGCCAGAATAATGCTGGAAGATATGACATACTAAGCACAGATTACACCTTCTCAAACTACTATAAACAACATTTAGTATGTTCGCTGATGCTTTAGCTCGTAAAACCCAAGTCACATTGACCTGTGGGTTCTGCAGCAGACTCTGTTAAGGTGTGCATAATTACCGCAATGAAAACTCGGGAGCATCAGAAGGGGGGAGGGGAGGTGTCTCAGCGTCGCGGGACCGCCATTGCAGGCGCTACCCTCCCTCCAGCGGGCAGACCCAGCCCTCGTGGAGACTGTGACGGCGATCTGGCCGCGCGCTAATAACTCACGTTAACGCGCGGATCCCAGTGGCGTGTGCAGGGAGGGGCAGCAGTTAACACCACGGAGTAAGTCGCCCCTGCCTGAAGGTGCCGGAGGTTTGCCGGGGAGGGGGTGTGTCTGCGGATGGTGGAGGGAGAAGGGAAGAGCCATGCATCAACCCCCGTGGGGCCCAGATCCTCTGGCGCAGGGATCATACAAATGGCCTCGTTTTGCTCCCTTGGCGCCGTCCTACACACGCTGCCCCTCGCGGTTCGAAATCCCTGCTCAACTCCCCCCTCCACGCACTTTTTAACTCCTAGCCGCCCCCCCCCCCCCTCCTCCTTCTGACGCGCCGACGCTGCCGAACTCGCGGAACGCCCCGATTTGCACACGATTACAGCCTCTCGGTCCCCTGTTCCTCCCTGCATCCGCGGAGCTGACGTATTCTTCTAGGGCTACCACCTTTCATTCACGAAACTACCATTTGTATCTTTGCAGCATTGGTTCGCTGACAAGAGCAACCTGGGTGAAAGCCTTCTCATCCCCAAATGTGAGTGCGGAACTGGATCCCAGACCGCAATGCACTGCGGACCATCCATGGAAGTCCCAAAGACTTATATTCTCAAGGTACAAGCGGTTTTCTAATGGGCAGTTTAATTAAACATACGAAGTGTGTTCAAAAATTAACAGGAATTTTGTTATTCTACGGGTAATTTTTTCATTGTTGTGTTGGTAAACACTTTCGAAAAGTATCTGTACATTGATAGCCACATTGGATGTTTAGTTTGTCATCAGCTGTGAAAAAAAAAGGTTAAACTTGTTTTGGTACCATCGGCGATTTGTTGTTTCAAATATTTGTTTAAGAAAACGGATCATAGAGTTTTCATTAAATATTGTTACAAGTCCGAGGCCTGACTCCTGGTGGGCGACTTCCCGCAGCACGCTGTCACTCTGCGGGTAGCCGCACTTGCTGGCGTGTGACATGCGTCTGCTTCTCGGACTGCTGAGCCCTCGTCTGAAGCTGGGTGTTCCTCTTGCAAGAACAATACTTAACATTTCTGAAATATTTAATGCCTATTATCTGATCCATTTTCTTAAACAAATAATTACAATAACATTTAACCTTTCTGAACTAAACATCCAATATGGCTTTAAAATGAACAGATACTTTTCAGACAAGTTTACGAACACAGCAACGAAGAAATTGCGCGAATCGGACTAATACAACGCGCGAAAATACAAAATGAAGGTAAATTTCGTTTGTTGTTTGTAACATGTTTATTTTCAAGGTTTGTCATTACGTACATCCAGTGTGAATATTTAATAATGAACTCTTTCAACTTATCATTATATAACGTTGGCCTAGTTTCACATCATAACAATTTACTTCCCTAAACTAGGGTGTGAAAATTTTGTGTTTGTGCTAGTAATTATTTTCAACATTTTAATCCACGTATACAAAGAAGAGATTCCGTTTTTTTTTTTTTTGCTTGTTTCTTTTACAAATCTTCAGTTTTACTCCGATATCTATGAAATTTTGCACACTTGATCTTCGAGAAACACAATATATTTTGAGAAAACCACCCCTTGAAGCAGAATTGTGGTATTTCTTGATGAAATTTCGCAATTGCGTTGTTGGTGCTTTCTTCTTATCCATGGCAACGTCTATTGCATTGTTTATTGCTTGTGCGTCTCCATGGCAACGGGCGTTACATTGTTTGATTATTTTTTCGTTCGAGGCGCGGCAGTGGCTTGCCCACAAGGAGGGGCATGTACAGTGAGCTGCGCGAGTGTGTTCTGCCCGCGGACCGCACTCCGGCTAGTGTATTATAAAAACCATTTTGAGTAGCCTTATACAGCTACAAATAACACACCACTTGATGATTTTGCAACAATCATTCTATCCATATAAACAACTAAAATAAATAAATAAAATAAATAAGTGTATTTATTTTTGTTAAAATCTAATATGAACGTTCAGCATAGATTTACCTAGAAAATGTTATCTAGTTTTGTGTAACAATTATTACTTTTATATTAAAAATACCATTAGACAGTTTTCCATATTCAGTTTTGTCCTTAATGTTTAAGTTTCATACATGTTTCATCAATTATATACTTGTTAATTAAACATTCATAAAAAATTGGGAAAATAATTTATTTTCGAAAAAAAAAAACCGAGATAGACTATCTCGTAATGTATCGTAAGACCATTTCACCACACTAAAATATGTCACATAAACGTTATGGCCACTTAACAAATGTAGGTTTCTTTTTTTCTTCAATATTATGTTTACAGTATAGGCTCTATTCTTCTCAATTAAATCAAATATTAAAGCTGATACTTATAAACCATTTAAAACTGAAGCATTAGTAGTTAAAACAAAAATAATAAACGACGGGACCATACTTGTGTGATTACTTCCGTCAAAACTTACGGACGGAGTTCATATCAAGTTTTTTTTTTTCCCGCAGAAGGGAGAGCTCGTAACCGTAACGTCTTGCGTAACGCGGTAGGCCGCTCCGGCGCCTGACGGATCAACGCCGCCGCAAGCAGCGCGGCGGGGAACGGAACAACGGAACTGCCGTCGTTACAGGAGGGCGAAGTAGTTCTCCTTGCGGCCGGCGCGGCGTGGGGGCGCAGCGGCCTGATTGGTCAGTTTGCGATAAATGTTAATGACGCGGCCGGCCAAACGGCGCCCTAAAAGCGATAACGGTAACCGCCGACGCTTCGGGGCCTGCAGTTAGCCGGCACGTCTGCAATCAGACAACGCGCTGCGGGTCATCACTGCCGTCTCATCGCCACGGGATAGTCATTTCCGCTCGTTTTAATAATGATAAAACACAATGCCCTTCAGCGATATTAACCCCTGTGTACTCTGATAGAGACACATTTCCATGCAATCTCGAGAGAAAAAAAACTCCTATAATCGTTTGTAAAATAACGAGTGAATTATTCCTGTAATATGCAAAACATTTTAAAGCTATAATTCCTTAGGCGCGTTATGAAACTGTTATGTTGAGAGTGAATTTTTACTTGCGCGTGCATTAAGCAATTAAATTTTTTACGGCGAAAAAAAGGGTACATAAAAAATAAAAAAATAATTTACGAGCTTATGTTCTTTTAAATAATATACTTTAGCGATTGATATTAAACATTGGTCTATATAATCAAAAAGATTTATTTATTGAGAATATTAGTGATAGAAATTTTGTTTATAAACTTTTTAAAGTGAATTTATATAAGTGATGTTGTGTTCCTGTATGTATAATTTTTTGCATTATAATGTATTACAATATTTTATAAATAATTGAAATTAATAAATTAGAATAAACATTCAGTATTTTTATTGATTTTCATCATTGATTATAAATTATCTTGATTATTTTACTGAATTAAAATAATTTTTCACGTGTTTCTATTAATATTGAATACTGAGTATTTATTTAAATTTTTGAATTTGATTGAATTTATACTTTATTCTATTATATTATATTAATATTATCATTCCAGTAATATCGTTATTTTTTCCTTTAATTATTTGCATGCAAAATAAAAGTTAGTGATTTTATTACGCCACGAAGTACCTATAACTTCTAGCGCGTGTACATATGTACATATTAATTTTTTAACAATGGAATTTTTTCCCGATATTGTGGACTAGAAAGTTTCAATAATTTACTGTACATTTTGGTAAAACACATCCCGTTAATTCACAGAGTTTTTTTTGCAGTGTAGGATATGAAGCAACCTAGGATTGTAACTCGGATATTCAGTTAGCAGTCTGCTAGCATAATATTTCCTTTTCTTTCTGTCCCAAAATGAAAATATTTTTCTTACAATAACCTCTTAGCACCACCACCATGACTATATTATTATTATTTTTCAAGGATTATTCAATTTTACTGTCGTTATACATTTCAAAATAACTTCAACCTGAAGTAAAAGACTTAAGTCGTCGAACGGTTATTCCTCGAAACTTTTTTTACTACTCACTTATTCCTATAAATTCCTGTGTGTTTTACGACTTCGTCCTGATATACTTTAACGTGATAAGCTGAAAAAATCGCGAAAAGACTAGTGATGAAAAATGAATTGTAGATGCTCAATATATTTTGGTCCGCAAACAGGATAATATTACTTTATGAGGTAATTCATTAATTTCAGCATTACAGCATCAATTTTGTAGGTGCTATATGATAAGTGCGCATTGTGCTGTACTCATTTTAAGATGGTTCTTTTTAACAGCTGATGTCGCTAATTTAATACGGCCCACATCTGGCATACAACTAGCAACCACAGTTTGAATAAATATGCTCGTTATTTACAGTTTCAAATAGGTTTAAAAAGTATAAGTTAATGAAACATATTTTAATGTACTAATAAGTATGTATTATATAGGTTTTATAATTTATAATATTATGAAATCCATTTAAACCCGTAAATAATAAACATATTTATTGCGATTTCCAAACTATTTGATATAATTTCCTATGTGGATTCCAGTTGTAGGTTAGTTGTAACAGCATTAGCTGTTAAAAATCTACATTTATCTATGTATTTACACATGTACGATTCGTGGCAGATGTTAGATTGTAGGTAGTATGAGCTGACTGGCTAAACAGTTTTCTACAGGGAATCTACAGGGAATCATTTCATTCGCATAACACACACGACTGCTATCAACGTTTACAAGGTTGTTTTGATGGATCTGTTTTAAGAAAACGCTATCTTATAAAAAAAATTAAACATTTGTTCGGAAAAAAAAGGTTGTGAGTGAACGGATTAAAGATTTCAAAAACGAAATTAGCTAACCAAAATTCAACATGACCAGCGATTGTAGGTATTACGAACGCAACCAGTTTGGCCATCATTGGAAAACCAAAATTCTGACGTTCTTTTTTCGGTGACTTCGCGCCCGCGACTCAATAGAAATATAAAAAAAGAATCTGGTTGTAAAGTGTGCGAGTTTGTCTGCGATGGCGTCGCAGTTGTGACTCGGCGACGTCGGAGCAACTCGCCGCACGCGAGGTCCATGATGGGGGAAGCTGCGAAGATGTCCCTCCTCTTCGAGCCCCCACCTCCTTGGACGGCGCCTGAGCTGCCGGGGCTTCCCCTTCCCGACCCCTCTGGCACGGGACTGCCCTGGGATCTTCATAGCGCCAGTATTAAAGTTCTTCCCGAGACTTGTAGCGGGACCAAACCCCCCACCCCCCACCCCTATGCGCCACTCCCTGGGAACCCGCCCGCTCCTAATACCACATAAATCGGAGGGAGCAGAAGGCGAGCTTCCAACTTCCCCCGCTTTCACCATCCGTCGCAACACTCCCTCTTGCTTCATCCATCTCTTTCTCTCTCTCTCTATCTCTCTCCCCCTTCCTTCTGGTTCCCTCCCCCTCCACACCCCTTCACAGGCCTCCGCCGCGCATGATTTAGATATCACTAAGGCTATCAATTTCCATTAGAGTAAGCCCGCGGCGCGTAATGAAGTGCGGAATAGGCCGAAACAGCGTCCTCGGGCTGGCCTCGGTTAGCTCGGGGATTCCGGCGCTCTCCATGGATACTGGTGGTGGTGGGGGGGGGGGGGGGCTGTTGCCCCGAGACACCCCCGCCGGCGGGGCCCGGCCCGCGAGATTAGCTTAAAAGTTTTTCCATTTTGCCGGGGCTTAACTTTCTAGTGACCATCGGCCAGGTTTTTTTTTTTTTTTTTTCAAGCCCGAACTCTCTTTTCGCCGGAAGCCACCGCCGCTACGCCGCTGTCCCCCCCCCCCCCCCTTTCCAGTACGCCCGCGCCACGCCAGTGCTGTTTCGAAAATGAAAATTGAAGATGCTACGGACCCGGCGAAGAATGAGCACTTCCGGGAAACCGATAGGAAACTCAGCACAACTTCTGTGCGGCGTTCGTTTCTCGAAACTAAGGAAATTGCTTCAAATTCTTAAAGAAGTAGCTTACACTCAGTGTATAGGCTACTGTTAATTTTGGGCATTGTCACTGAAACTTCAATTGAAAAAAAAACACAGTTTGACTACTGATTTTCAGTAAAGTGTCCAATTTGGACTTGTAGGTCTTACATTTAGTATCTGTCCATCAGTCAATTGAAAATATTAAATCGTTTTAAATATGAACACAGACTTGCTGCGATATTTTCTAAAATAATTTAAGGGAACACAAAAAAAATAAAAAAATTGTATTTGATGGTTTTTATTTAAATAAACCTGCCCAACGAGTAAATAATTTTTAATTTTCTACAAAACTGGTCTGTTTTTGTAGTTTGTGTTTAAATGCATGCTTGGTGTCACACTTTACAATGATTATTTCATTTTGTCATTACAATTTTTCAAGGGCTGTTCCTGTGACATAGCTCTTTCGTATATGTTTTTGGACACAAACTTTATGATCAGATGCTTAATAAATTTCATTTGCGAGCGGTTGAAAGTCACTCACGTGATCACAATTGCGAACGTTAGCGTGACTATTTTTTTTGACAGCAATCAGATAACACCTAAGACTAACTATCGAGCAATAACATTCGACACACAGCTACCAGCGCGAAAGAGCTATATTAGTAAATCAACTGGCGTATCCCTAAAATTAATGGCAATAAAATAAAATAAAATAACTGAAACTCGGCGTGTGAGTCTAGCCTTAAGGTAGTTAATTTTCCCAGAGTTTAAAAAGTTTAAGGATTAAACAGCACGGAACCCATATTTGCATTCAGTTCAACGCATGGGCTGCTACCCCCCCCCCCCCCCCCACATACATTTTTTTTCATACCGAAGAGAAGAAAAAATAAAAACTAAGAGCAAGAAGCTGTAGCTAGATATATTTTTAACAAATCCTCACAAACTATTGTAAAAATTTTTTTTTAGTAATAATGTTCTTTTTGATACTATACACCCATTTATAAACATAGGTAAATGCAAATACACATATATACATATATATGCATATAAACATATATATGCATATGCACATGCATATACATATATATATGTATATACACATATATACATAATCACATGATACCACATGGATTTAATAAATCCACCCCCACCCCCCTGTTTTGAGCTGAAAACGCCACTGGTCGACGCCCTTGCAAGGTCTCTCTAAGCAATAATCCCACAGAAGGCGAGGACTCGGTCTGCACAGACATGCACAGGACTGACACAGGAACTGCTAAATGCTGTCTGGGAGATGTGGAAGCTGGACATGGTTCCTTCTTGCACGGAAACTAATGAAAAGTCTTCATCGAAATTCACTTAACTTTTACAAAATTTTAAGGTGTCATTCCCTTGTGCCTTAAAGGGTCTGAGAAGTATCCCACGCTCCTCAGTTAAGGTTATTTTTTTATTGTAGCTCGTCGCCTGAAAAGATGTTAGACATGGGTACGCACGACGAACATAATGCAATGGAATTTATGAAGGAATGTATGGGGGGGGGGGGGGGGGGTTTCCGCTTGAGCTTGCAATATCATGACTGTGAAACAGGATTAATAACCAAAACTGCGTTTTATGGAAAACTTTCTGTATATTTTAAAGTTTTCTGCTTATTGCGTGCATATAGGCTAAAGTATGGGCAGCACACAACAGACAAGCACCCTATACAGAGATGACTCGTGTCGGTTAAAACCCACGCGTATAACTCTCTGGCCACGTGCAAACTCTCCCTCCCCCTCATAATTTCCGCGGGCCCACCTTGTGAATCCAACAGATTTGTGTCCCTGGCATGGTGTATGGTGTATGGCATGGAACTATCTAAACGTTTGGCTGGAGTGATAGCCGGAAAGCATGGAAAACCCAAATCAAGATTCTTACCCGGGTTCTTCCCAACGTTAGTGCAAATAATTTATCATTATCATATCGAGCCGCTCCATCTCCAATAACCTCCATATGTTAATGTTTGTTTTTGAAGTCATACTTCTTAAGGCGCGTTAAGAAAAAAAAAATGTGTGAGTGAATTTTTTCGCATGCAACGAAATTTTCACAGGATGGAAAAGAGGCTATATACAAATAAAAATTTTATACAGTGTGTGTATTTAAATTTGATACTTTAGTGATTGATATTGAATACTAGTCCACATAAATAAGAACATATTTTGTTGTGAATATTAAAGATAGAAATTGTGTGTATAAACTTTTTTCAAGTGTATTTATATAAGTGCAGTTATGTTACCGTATGTGTTTTATATTTTCATTATAAATATTAACATTATTACTTAATAATTAATCAAAAGTGATAAAATATAAAAGAATTTCAGCATATTTATTGATTTTCCTTATTAGTTAAAATTTATTTTGATTATTTAAATGAGTGAAATAATTAATTTCATACATGCATCTATATTATTATTCAATACTGAGTGAATATTTAAATTAATTTAATTTGATTGAATTTATACTCTACAACCTTATTTATAATTTCAAGTCCAGTCCTTTTAATATTTTATTGCTAGTGATTATCTGCATGCCAAATTTAAGTTCGTTTTACATTACGCCAGGTAAGTACGACTTCTATAACGCGCGCACATAAGTTCACGCACACACACACACACACACACACACACACACACACACACACACACACACATATATATATATATATATATGTGTGTGTGTGTGTGTGTGTGTGTGTGTATATATATATATATTAAAATCTCTAAACGATTCTGTAGTGTTCAGTTGAGCTGTGAAGAACTGCCTTTCCCAGCGCGTCGCTCGTCTGCGCCAGTGACTCTGGTCTCTGGCCGTCGGAGGAACACAGCCTTCGCACGTCAATCCCTCGCAGCCCGCGGAACAGGCGATGCCATCTCGGCCGCTGACGAAATTAATCATCTGCTAACGATTCAAAGAGGCGTGCGGAGTCCGAAGGGTGGGGTCGGATGATTGGCACACGGGTTTTTTTTTAATCCGCGTCGACTCTCTCCCGCTGTTATTTCTTTTATTATTATTGTTATTATTAGTTCCGAACGGAAACAATTTCAGCGTTATTTACCCAGAAGGCGTGGCTCGCTTTTCTTTTCATCAGCTGCAGTGGAGCGAGCTTCACCCCCTATTCCCCCCCCCCTCCATTTTCCAACCATCACGGCCCTGGCAACTTCCTCCCTCTCTTGTCCTGATCAATAAGCGAGCTACCAGTTCACTCCAGCAGTATGACATGGCGCTTTTCGCTGGAGTCGCTCGCAGGGGTGGCTTCTAGGGCGTAGGGGCCAGGCGGAGTAGGGGATGCTCCATCGTTTTACATCCACCTCTCTTCTCCTGCCCCCTAACCCCTTCCCCCCCTCCGAACCCCAGTCCTCCGCCGGTCTATTAAATTAAAACAGAACCTGCCTCCATCCCCCCCCCCCCCCCACCAGTGTGGGAGGCAAGGGGCAGGGCCTGATGTGCGCATGCGCCGTCTGGCGGGGCGCGGATATAGGAATCAGCGGATCCTGAAGGTACATTGGCCCCCGATCAGTCCAGGGGGCGCAACCGAACAGGCGGAATATGACCTCTAAAAAAAACTGCAAGGTTCTAAAATTCAAACACAAAAAAAAGTTATTAATATAAAGAAAACAATAAAATTAATTAAACATAATTACCTTGAATAAAAAAATAATAAATTTACAGACATTATTAGTTCGGGATTTATGGAACGGTGTAATAGCGAAGTGGCGTATTGAGTACCTACTATTATACTTTGGAAAAAATATTCGACAGTATTGAAATATCTTGGTAGCAATGAAGTAAGCATGGCTGCCATGTGCACATGTGCAGGCGTGTGCTCGTGTGTATTTTTGTAATTAAAACTGAAGTCACGATTTTCATCACTTATGCTTTGCGGCTATTCAAAAGGCACTTTAACATAGTGTTTTGGTTGTTCCGTACTGTAAAATGGATAATCTGAAATATTTATGGTGAATATTTCCAGCAACGAGCGACAAAAAAATATCAAGGTAGCCAACATTTCCTTTTCGAAACTTTTAGGTAGTTAGGTTGCCTATAAATACCGCACACTTCTATGCTTTCCAAGTGAAATAAGAGCGTTAGTTATAGCATTCAGTTGTGACTCTGTATCTTCCTTGCTCTGTGAGTCAGCCCAGATCCATCGCTCGCTCGTGCAACTCCGCGGTCTGGAAACACCAATTTTTGTGAGAATTTAACCAATTTTAGGATTTCAAATGTCGCTGACCAGCACAGCGAACCTTTCATTCCACTTACGATCGCATAGACAACGAAAACCTACCCTCCCGGGGAAAAAAATAAAGATATTTATTCATACGAAATTTTTTTTTAACTTTAATAATGATTTAAACGTTTATTTATGTAACTGACCTAACATAAGCAAACTTTCGTTTTAGTTACGATCACCTAGAAATGCAACCCCCTTACGAAAAAAAAAAGAAGTTAATTATGGAAGAAATGAATTTATGTAGCATATCTGACCTAACCTATCTTTGACTTTTACAGCAACAAATTATAAGCCTAATAGGCAGGAACGTGGATGTTCGTGCGTCAGACTCGGGGTCAATGAATGAGAATGATAGTATAAAGTGAATTTTATTCAACCATTACAAATACAATAAAAAGGCTCACACTATATGTGCGCACTTCTTTGACATTGTTATCAAAACAAACCTCACTATGCTGTTTGATGGAGATTTCAAACGGCATTGTAGTGTGACCGTGTGTATTGGTCACGAGACGTTTCGTGTTAACTTTCTACATTAACAACATTTTAGTACACGAGAGAATCATAACCTTACCTGTTTACCATGTGGAATAATCCTCTTGTGACATCACAAGTCATAGATAGTCTATTGCTGCGTGCTATTTAAGACAGGACCCTAGAAGCAAAACTCATGAGCGTTCCTTCCAAAACAGCTTCGAACTCAGGGGTAACAACCGAGATATTAGCAAGGAGAATAATACAACCGGAAGACTTGCCTGTGTATCGATTGTTTGGACTACAGTGAAGAACCTTCTAGAACTTTCTGTAACCGTCCCAGACTTTCTATTTCATCCTAGAGATTTTGAGAGGCAATAGGAGGGAGAGAGGGAGGAATTTAGGGTGTAAATACGCGGGGTTTAGGCGGTTGAGTATGAAGCAGCAAGGACCATCAAAAGTTACAAATGCAAGGCAACGATATCTATTAACGAAGTTCTAAACTAAACTGCTATTAGCGCCTTTAGTTCGCTAGCAGCCGCGAGCTTCACTAAGCGGATGGGTTTAACCAAAGAATAAGGTTAGGAAGTTGCCAGACCTTACTATATGACCGTGTGGCGAACATAGAGAAACGACACCAACTCACTGTTTGTGTGTCAATGACCTATCTTATAGGATTTTCTGTTACAAAACTTAATGCATCCCAATTTTCACTCCCTTGGGGATGAAATTTCATAATTATTGTAGTCTATGTCATTTACCGGCCCATAAACAATCTAGGTAGGCTTATATGCAAAAAAAATCATGTCGATGTGTTGCTCCGTTGCTGCGTGAAAGAAGTGGACGAAACACACTTTCGCATTTATAATATTAGTAGGGATATATAATTTAGTCTATGTCTTTATGGAAGAATGTAGCTTTATAACAGTGGAAACGTTTTTTGAAATCAGTGAAGCAGTTTTTCGAGTTGACTTACTCACACCCTCGCTTCACGATACTGCTGCCGTGAGCTGCCGACGCAGCGGCTACTGCAGGCGTGGCCACGGCGATGGGAAAAAAACGTGGGGGGGGGGGAGGGGGGTTGCGGCGGACGTGCTACGTCTGTTCCGGATGGCGAGGATTCCATCGCCGCCGCCAGGGACCGCGGTATGTCCCGGTCCCGGGAGGAATGCCCAGCAACCACTCCTGCCCGCCGCGGCCGTAGGTTCATTCCACAGGCGTGCTTTCGGAACACAGCCAGCGGCGACTCGCTCAGGGCGAACAAGCACATTTCATATCCCAGCAGTTTTTTTTTTTTTTTTGTCGTCTGGTATGTTGTGGCTCTGGTGATTTTTATTTATTTATTTTTTGGTCCAAAGGCTGCAAAGTTGGATCCGCGTTCAGGTGTACATATTTGTCCGAGGTATGTAGTCAGGTTGGTGATTTCATCGTCATAGTTTCGTCCGGTCTAGTACGGCCCTTGTCAGCAGGAAGGATGACGATGTCAGAATCTGCTTTCAGTGGTTTGATGGCTTCGAGCCCGTCAGATGGAACTATTTGGTTTTTGGTGACCTGGTTGACGGAATGGCGCTCCGAACAGTCCACCGAAGCCCCTTCTGTTCGATTGCTGGCAGTTTGAACGTGGCACTTCCTACAGAAGAAACTATGTTTAAAACAGGGATTCTATGGGGAGCAATACTGAAACTAAACCCTTTTTCTAAAACAAATTTTTCGCATTCTGAAAGACTTTTACTAGATGATTTATATATATATATATATATATATATTTAGTTTTGTTGTTGGATGTGCATTTTGGTTGTGGAACCTAGAAGAATGGCAGGTTTTTACTGCAATGTTGTATGTATAAGAAATTGTATTAAATTAAATTTTCCGATTGCGTGAAACATTTAGAGAACGTAAAGATTTAATAATATTCTTTGGAGACATGTCTCTGGTCATTCAAAAATCTCCCGTGCTGTGTATTCTATTCAATATACACCAGGATGGTAACCGTATTGGTAGTGCGATTCGTATGAAGGTGCTCAATTGAATAGAGTTCGCAACAACACTAGCAAGATACCTACAATTCAAATGTGCCTTAACGTATATTCGCAATCAGTTTAATCCTATCATAATCGCTGGAAAATTGCCACAACAGATTCATATTAGCCAGTGGAGGCCAACAACTTGAATAATATTAAATTATTTGGCCTTTACCTACTTGACCAAAACGTGGTAAACTAAGCCACATCTCGCTACTTTATCACTGAAAAATGCTGAAACTATCGGCCTCGTCAAAACATGACGCTATGCCCCTATCCATAGGGCCTACCATCTTTGCGCCACGGACTCGGCAGAAATGCTAGGAGGAACAGGTTAGCAGAGAGCAATGAAGATGTTCCACCGCAAGCGCATGACAACAGATTTCATTCAGCGTCACAGATTCAGTTAGAGAGCCGGTTATGAGAGTATTTATATTTCAATATCGTTGCTTTACGTCCAAAAAACGTCCAATGAAATTGGTGTGAAAGGAAAGGCACTCTAGATGCGCGTGTCGTTAAAGCCTAAATAACTTGCACACCATACAGCTAATTGCATATATTTAAACATAAGGTTGTAGTAACACATCCAGCAGCACTCGAAGCACAGTTGGGGACGTGTCAAATTTTTCCGCTATACAGTGGGTTTTCTCGGGATGCTTCCATTTCCATCCGCTGACACATTCCGTCGTCGTCGTCGTCGTCCCCTTGTCAAAATCGAGGACAACGATGTGTCGCAACCTAGTTCATTCATTCCCTCGGCAACTTGGTGACGTGGTGTTGTACTCGGGAGGCAGTCGCACGTGACCTAGTCAGAGGGGAAGGAGGGACAGAGAGGGAGGAGGTCTACGTGAGTGCGCGCCTATTTCCCACCGATCCTCACTCAATTCCTCCCCATTTGCCTCAATTTGGCGCTGTTTCCGACAGCGCCTCTGGGGCGGGGCGTCCCGCGGCGCTCAGGCGACTGGCGTCCGAACGCTTTCCACCCCTCGACCCCCTCCCCCAACTGAGCTTATCCTCTTCCCCCCGCTCCCCGTAGTCTTGGGAGCGCGTCGGCACTTTCCTCGCATGATTAACATTTAATTGACTTTATTTACAACGCCGGGGATCTTCGCCGCTCCGACCTCCATTGTCCGCCGACACGCCGTCTTGTTTTTGAATTCTTCATTCGCCCTGCCCCTCCCCTCCTTTTTCTCGTCCCTCCTTTTCCCTTTTTCCATTACCGCGCCGGAGGATTTCCGTGTCCCAGTTACGTGGGGCTTATGCAGATCGCCGTATGTGACGCTAGCTACAGGGTGTGCGTGAGGGACACCCGGGGCTGCTGCCGTCGCGCAGTTAGTGGACACCCTGTGGATTCCGCGCCGCTGGTTCCTCCTCCACGCGCATGCGCCGAGCGAGCCGAATATGTTATGTCATGTGTTAAACATTAAAAAATAAAGTTTCCATCATGTAAATTCCTATAAGCAAACGGAGCCGTTTCGTTGAATAGTTTGTAAATAGTCGACGTAGCTGCTCTGGCAACGAATTCTTGCGGTGTGTGCGGTAACTACTGCGTCTATAACTTTAGTTGAAAAATAAAATACCGTATATTTATCACGCTTGGCATTATTTTAAATATTTAGTGTCCGAGTCGTGTATTTGCAACATGAGAACACGTGGATTTGCTCGTACTCGAGGTTAGGTGTTAACACGCGAGTGCTGAAGCACTCGCTCACGTGTTTCTTGTGTTTGGTGTGTAGGAGTAATTTCCTGAAAATGGAAGGGAAATATGACACAAAGATGGTGGACCAACGTTAGTCACTTTCGTAAACATTAGGGCCAACATATTAGTGTGTAAAATTTTATGATACTACCCGGAATATATTTGGTAAACTAAACAAGGCATAGTTAAAATAAATCTCTAGTTGTAAAATAGCCAAAAAAAAGACTTGAATTATAATGATTATAAGACATTCTCCTTGTAACATGACAGCGGTAGAGCGCGCTTTTTAGCTTGGTTTGAATCTTCGTCACTTCGCGGCTCGGCTCCTCCAAGGCGGATTGTCTCAGGCAGATGGTGGCATTTGTCTGATAGGAATACAATCCCTTGCAACAAGTCAGGCTACCAAAGAGATGGTGGGTGGAAATAAAAAACCTTCTAGGTTGGCTTCCAAATGGGGAGCCCGTTTATTTTCTAGGGCTCCCCATGCGGAGACCATCCGGTTTTTTTTTCCGGGGTCGAGGAGTTTTGCAAAAAATATTTGTTGGTTTTTTAAAGAATAAAAAAATAAAGCGTACTCAAACGAGAAAAAATACGAAAAAATAATATTTTCTGAGTGGGTCGCACGTAAAGATGTACCTATATATTATTAGTTTATTTTACTTCTTTTTAGTTTTACGTTGGGCACTTTGAGGGTGAAAATTTAGTAGTTTAACAGGCGCATGAACGTTTCTGTTGTACTTAAAAACTGACCTCTGAAACTACGTATGTTTATCACGCTCAACATTTTTAAAAATAATTCTACATTCAATTTCGTCACCGTGTTTTGTTTTATAATGGTACTATTCTCAACATGAGAACACTTGTTATCTTGGTTAGATGATACACATCTCTGGCGAATACAGAAAGACTTGCTCACATATTTTTTTTATTCAAAACACTTCAAGCGCTGTATACAAACTTATTTATGTTCGTCGCCGTAATGTCGTTTTCTGCCCTCTCCTCCTTTTCTTTTGCTCCATGCTTATACAATATTGTGTTTTGCTTACCTCTGCCTTATTTGTCTTAATATTTAAACGAGTCATTACCTACCGATATTGGCTATGTAGATTCTTGTAAAGTTTCCTTTTCGATAACGTATTTTTCTTGTGATGTTTGATAAAAATTAAATGTGTTGGCAACTGAAGTTCTGTACACATCCGGTCGTTTCGAAGTGAAATTACAGATTTACTCTTAGAACGCCTTAAGGAGTAAAAATGCGATAGATTAATATTAAACTGAAATCAATATTAATTATAGACTTTAAAAAAAATTGGTGGTCCTTTATCTATGCCCGTCAATTGACATTGGGATTTCCATTGTTTTCAGCGAAATATAATACAGCTAACCATTTTCAAATTAGCGCGTGAAAATTTGAGGACAGTAATATTGTACCTATAATTTAAGTTTTCATACATCGTATTTTGAAAGTAGTATTATAATTAAAATATAATATAATTAAACTTACATGTGCTAGATACAATCACACTTGCTTCCTGAGATTCCATTTGGAATCGAATTTTGCAAACATGAGTGTATCCAATGTCAAATTTCATATTTACTGTTCATACATAAAATCAGAACTCCTTTTTTTTCTTCAAATAATTAGAAATTGTGAAATCATTGTATTTATACTGTAAATGTGTTGTCAAACTATCAAAATACTTAAAAGTCTTAAGACCACTGCCCAATCATGATCTACGATCGCTCGTCCTCTCATCCCACGGAATTCATATTTGCCCATAACCATTCGCACCTGTTTCCGGTCATACAATCTTTTTTTTTCATTCAACCATTTAAGGCCAACTATTTCCGAACATTTTGTGTTGTTTGTTAGAAGTAAACTTGAAACAAATGGACCGATTAAAAAATATTAATAAAAATTGCTGCGTTAGTTATAGTAACTAAACTAAAATCTGAGGTTAAACACCAACTTTATTGCAGTAACGACCGTTACAGATAACGAAAATAACTACATCGTGCGAGCATTTGTGATGCACACGTCCGTTCTAAAAATTCTGTCATATAAAGTTATGTTCTGAACCAATATCGTTCAAAAGTCCACCACGGCTTTGAACACACTGACGCACACGATGGGCTCCAATGGTTAATCACTCTGTCCAACACTAGTTGATGTATGTCTGCGATAGCCTGTCGAATGTTCCAGCCAGCAAATGCTTGTCAGCATAGACCTGAGCTTCGATGTATCCCCAAAGAAAAAAAAAATCGAAGGGTGTTAAATCACACGACCGCGGTGGCCAATTCACAAGTCCACGTTTTGAGATGACCCAGTCACCAAACGTCTCCCTCGGCAAATCAAACGTAGCATCAGCTGTTTGGCACATAGTGCCAACCTTCTGGAACCACATATTTCCAATACACATGGTCTAGTTCTGGCAACAGAAATTCGTGTAACATGGATGTGTAGCGGTTGCCATTGACGGTACAGTTCATCTCGAAAGAAATAAAGTTTAATGACGCCGTCACGCCATAAACCGCACCACACAGTGAGTTTTTCTCGCTCCAATAACGACAATTTTGCGTATTGACGAAGCCACTGCGACAAAAATGCGTCTCGTCTGAGATGATTTTTTTTCCCCTACTGAAATCAGCATCACCTTCCTATTGCTGTACGGCCCAATCAGAGAACTCACGACGCAATCTGTGATCGTTTGGCTTCAACTCTTGAGTCAATACAACTCCGTTCGCAAGATTCGCCAAGTTGATGTCTCAGATAGCAGAAACCGATGAGATCGTCTTCAAACTGACACACACTGGCAGCAGCTGCTGCTGCTGCTGCTTTGCGTTCGTGCTGGTGATACCGACTAAATTCTCTGGTGAACAAACAATGAGTTCCCACAACTGAGCCGCCACTTTTATGAACATTCAGGAATCTGTAGTCACTGCATGATTAAGCTGTAAATTGTGCTGGATATTTTCACACACGGAAGTACGAAAAATTATAAATACTGAGAATTACAATTAAATATTTAATTGTGATTATATTTGCCTGTTGCCGTCACATCAACACAGTATTGGTAAAATAATTTTGAATCTGAAGGCCATACACGAAATAAATGGATATAACTTAATATTTATTTATAAGTATATCAGTTTTTAATGTGCACTGTTAAAATCTTTATCCTTGCGAGTAAAGCATGGAACCACAGCTGGCATATATACATACACAGCCCTATTATTTATTTTTCTAGGCCTATGTCTTATTTTAAGTTGTTACGTTGAGACGTAAAAACAAATAAATGTTCGAGCATGGGAAAGCAGGCAGATTTACAAATAACGGGACGGGCGACTGGCGTCAACAGCAGTCACAGTAAACTGCGCACCCGTCGTGTGAAACTGTCAGGCAATGCTATAACGGGAACCCAAGCCGGTGCCTGATCAGGGTCGCATAGTTGAGGGAGGGGGGCTCCATGGGGCAAGACAGAAGGCTGACAGCCGTCCGCCAATTATCAGCGGCGAGATTCCGAGGCCGTCGATGATGAAGTTGCCATTCGGAAAGCACTACGTACACAGTAAAAAAAATATACAAATATATGATTGAAATTGAAATTTTTTTTTTATGAATTGTTAAATTTATATTTGTTCCATGTATCGCACACGGTGTCAGTTGTTCTTGTACATCTAACACGCCAGTAAACGTACCGTATACATATTATTGCGAACGTGAGGAGCAAGGGCGTGACGCGCGCCAGGTACCCGGGTGGCCTGGCGGTCCCACACGGCCACTGACGTCATGCGCGCATTACTTTAGGGACCCTCCCCCATGCCCCGAGCCCTCCTTCCTCTGCGCTGCTTCCTACCCCTTAGAGGCCTGGGTATTCCGAGGCCGTACTAAGCCACCGCGAGGAGTGGCGTGAATAAGCGCCGCTGTTCTGGAAGCTTCGAGCGTCGGTTCAGCCCGGGATGACGACACACTTCACAACCACTCCAGTCCGTTCCAGAAAGACGTACAACGGGTATAAAAGCGGTGACGCCGGCCTCCGCGAGAGTTAAAACAGGCTAGTTGAGTGTGGGTTCGGCTAGCGAGGAAAGGGGCGAACCACTTTTGAGCCTAGCTCAAGTGATGAGTCTGATCTGTGGACTGGACAGATACTAATATATAATGAAGTTATATTCGTTGTTGTAATGTTTGTACCATATGTTCATACTGGACATACCATCTGCCATCTATTGGACTGGCGTGACAACAACGCCAGGTTTTCACACAAAAATCTTTGAGCTATTCTGTATTAATTGTTATATGGTGTATCTAATCAGGTCGAATAAACTACAGAGCTATTCATTGCATCTTCAGTTAGATTAAATAATTGCTCGAGAGTTAGGAAGTATGTTGTAATATAAGTTATTTCAGTATGTTTTCAAATATTAATAAACAGTTAATATATGTATATTTAGTGGTGTTATGCTACCTAGTTTTATTGTCTCCTGGCCTCGCTTCTGTATCGCCAATGAAAGCTAGTATAACTGAGGATTTGTTAACTCAGACAGCATCACAGATGTCCAAGGCGGCTTGTGCTAAGGTGAAGGGATTGTATTTATTCATAGGGTCGCTTCGACGTAAGCCGTCGAACGAATGAAGTCCTACAATACAGCAATAATGAAAACAATGGTCAGTGGACTACATCTACCCTGGATATCACTTTCAACTAACGGCATTGTAGACACAGATTTTCTCAATTGCCGAAAAAGAAATAGAACAGAAATTTAATTATTGATATTCGAATTCAGCGGGATGATTGCTAACACGTACCGCACACAGTGACTATGAGCTAACATGCTGAGATTTAGTTATAAACAATGAAACTTGGAAGCTACGGTTCGTTTGTGTGATTTGTCAGTAAAATGCATTTTTTTCATTTAACACAGAACTGAAAAATCTTTTTTTTTTTCTTTTCAAGTATTTAAAATTTTAGCTGATTCGTGGTTATTTAAATTATACTCTATATAAAAACTTGCTAAATGAGTGCATTGCTAAAAGCTACATGAAGAAATAATTTTTACCTAGTGAAACTACTATACAATAATAGTTCCTTAATTAATTTTTACGTAAAACATCAGTTTGGATTTAATAAAGAGTTAAGTTTCTTCGCAAACAAAAACTATGTTACAAGAAAATCGTATTACAATAATGTCATACTGTTAAATGCTTACGTCGCTTACCTGTTATTCGCTTCTGCACTGTTAAAATTTTTCACCTCCAATTCACGAAGAACACTGGTTACAAATTATCCAGGGATCTTCGTAAATTTACGGACACTGAGATCACTTTCTTTGGACATGAACACAAAAGAATATTCTGGGTGTGTTAACAAACCTTTCAAAAATTAGTTAAGTACGCTCTTCTTTAGTCCAAGTGTTAGTATATCTTTGTTTGGAACGAAACATACAACTGGGAAATAATAATACGGCGTAGTTTCTAAGAAGATTCAGTTATTTGAAATAACGAAGAACTCTTCGTTTATTTGAGGTTAGTTCTTCGTTGAAAAGTCCGTTAATTAATTAATTTGACCACTGATTCACATGTGGATTAAAACGTAGCTCTGGCTGCCTTGTTATCTCGAAATAAATTTCGACAAGTCGTTTCAGTTAGTATTCTTTTGTGGAAATGTTTTGTTTTAACTGCGTAGGACTTTCATCACACTGGGCCCATATGACTGGCCTTTATTTTTTTACAGGCTCACCTGAAATCGCAGCTTGTCCCCTGTCGGCAAGGATTGACAGAAGCCGTCAAGCTGTCCGAACGGAGAGTGAAGCTGTCAGAGAGGGGTGTGAAGGAGAAAGATTACCCCCTCCTTTCACTGTTTTTTTTAACAACATGTACCGTAACTGCGTCTCGCTGATCCTTCGCACCTTCCACGAAAGCGCAGCAGAATCATTATTATATTTTTAGTTCGATATCGATGACGGAACGGTGAAATATTAGGCGTGACTTTCATTTGTTTTTTTTATTTTTTTATTTCCGAAATGAAATGCATGTTGGTGAGCCGACATAGAAAACCACTCCGAAGATAGGGCACTTTGGGAACATATCCAGCTCCCTGCATACGGCGTGTGGCTGACTGACTTATTTTGAGGTCTGTGCTTCAAGTCTGGAATTCAAACATTAGCAAGTACTAATGATAATAATTGAGGCGGGGAAAAGTCTGCCATAGCAACTGGCGTGTCATTTAACGAGATCCGAGTTGGCTCGTGGTACTTATTAATAAGTTCGTGGGGGCAGTGACCCACATTTGCATATCAGATTACCAACTATAAATACAGATTCAAATGTTAGACAGATTTCGGGAACAAACCTTAATATAAACTGACAAATAGTCTGTGGATTTAAAATTGAACAGTCATATTATTATGAATATTTATAATGTTTACACCTTTACCAGATGATTGTAACTTTAAAAAATATTTTGATTTGCCCAGTATTTTTTTTCATACCGTGGATGTTTTTCAAAAAAAAATTCTATGATCACACATCACAAACGAGTGACATCTTGGAACGAAAGAAGGTTTTAACTAAGTACGATATACGAAAACTTAGGTAAGGACGAACAAAGATGTTCACGACCGAGAAAACCTAATATCGAATGTCTGACAATGCGAAATGTGATTCTTTATTTTACTAAACCATGAAATTTGGTCACTATATCTCAACAAGTGTATGGCAATAATAAATAAAATTATAAATAAAATAATAAATTAGATATTCTGATTCCCATAATTACATTTTCTTATTAATTATTTTGTCATGACCAATTCTAAGCTTCTCAGAACTCTGTCTGCAATGGACGATCGGACTCAACCTGTATTAGTCAAAAATTTTCATTGACATTTCTAGTAGAACAAAAATTACAAAATGAATTAGGTTTAATGCTACCAGAGAAACTATTTATCGGCTGCTACAAAACTATTTTGTCACAAACAGGTAAAATTCAGCAGATGAATTTACGCACTGAATAACGTAATATATCTCCAATGTGTGCTGGCGTAATTTAGCCACATTACTCAACATTTCACGTGCACCGCGAGACAAGAGTACCTATAGAAAAAGTGAACATTCTTTAAATGATTCATGCACAGGGGAATTTTGATTTAATGTAGTTTCTTGGACATTTATTTCAGTTTTTCTACGGTTTGTCATGGGAAAAATTATAAATGTAATATAAAATAAATTAAAACACAAACAAACAGAAAACAAGCCTACATCAGGTGATGTCAAACAAATAAACCCAACGTTTAACCTAACCGGGTGTTACGGACAACACAACGACGAAAGAACAGACGAACACATTCAAACTTAAATATCAGACCGCACAGGCATTCCGTGGAATGAAAAAAATTATAACACCACAGACGAACACAGTTTCGACAATAACAGCAAATGCTGACAGACAAAAAAACAGGACAACTCAGCAAATACCCGAACACAACTATGAAGATAAACATATATTATGGAAAACACTGTCTCGTCGTTGTTAGACCACTGTGTTCGTCTGTGCTGTTATTTTTTTCATGACCAAATTCCTTCCACGGAATTCGTGTCGTCGTTGTGCTGTCCATAACACCTGTTTAGGTTCATCATTTGGTTTATCTGTTTGACACCAGGTTTAAAATTTTATTTATATTTAGCATTTATGAATTTTGATTTATTGGACATACGCCATTGCAGTTTTGATCAGTTTATCATTTTTCTTTTTGACATACTGTGCAAAACTTCAACGGATGTGTGTCTAAGAAATTGTTTTAAAACTAAAAGGGAACGGTCTTGATAAAGGGGGAAAAAAAATTTGGCCACTTAATATTTTAATTCGGAACCGAAGGCGGGTGGCCAGGTTGCAGCTCGCCGCCCGGAGTTCCGGGCTTGTTTCGGAGCTCTCTGCGTGTCCGGGCCCCGCAGGAAGGGCGGGTCCGGGACAGATTTCATTACCGCGCCTGTCCACGCACTTGCAGGAGCAGACAACCCCCTCCCCCTCCAGTTCCCCTCCAGCGCAGCCCGGGCTACACCCAGCCCTGCTTCAGCGTGGCGCGGCTCTCAGCAGTCGCTACTTAACAGGCGGAACACGGCCGCTAAATAACTGTGCGGTTCAGAAATGCCAACAACAAAAAAAACAAGTTTTCAATAAGAAGAGAAAAAAATATAAATTTCTTAAACATAATACATAAAATAAAAAAATATATATTTACGAACATTACAGTTTCAGAATTTATGAGATGGTGCATTAACGATTGGCAAAATAATACTTTGAAAAAATTATTGCCATTGTAAAATTATTTTGGTAGCAATGAAATAAGCATTGCTTCAAAACAAAATCTTGTGTTTGTATTTTTTTTTTTTTTTTACTATAGAAACTGAGTTTGTGATTTTTTCAGCGCTCAGACTTTGCGGCTATGCAGTTTTCAATATCTGAAACAAAAGATGAAGCATTTTAACATAGCGTTTTGTCTGTTCTGTATTGAAAAAAAAATCATCTTAAAACGTGATAAGGTTAATATTCCCAGCAACGAAAGATCACAAAAAAAATCAAGGTTGCCAATATTTACTTGCGAAACGTTAACGACTCTCAGGTTGTTATGTTGCCTTTAGATCCAGCACAACTCTCGGATTTCCAAATAAAATATGAGCGCTAGTTATAGAATTGAGTTGTATATCTGTGGCTAGTTCTCCCCCCGTCGCCGCCCTGTCAACTGTGTTCATGAACAACTTAATGTGGCTTTCAGGCCGGTATTCCGAGACACAAAAACAAGGGTTCAGGTGTTGAATATGCTACATCTGTGCCCTAACCGTATTCCAATTGCACGATGGGACACGGCCAGTCCCTTGTTTTTAGGGGACGGATTTCGGTGTCCTATCTGTTCCCGATATGTTTCCCAAATTCCGCGCATGCGCAGAGCTCACTTATTCGTTGATTTCGTCCAGATGGCGGACTCGCATCTGGTGCCATTAACTCGAATATAATTATTTTTGTGATCATCGGGCGACGCACCAAGCGTGTTGGTGTGCCAAACGAATCTTTATGTTAGCGAAACTATCCTGGAATATTTTCTTTACGCTTTAATGGTCATAAATAAGAAATAGTTTCAGCTTAAAAATTACTTGAGAAAATTATAAAGTTGTTATCTATTTTTGGTTGCCATAACAATCGTTTCGTTGGTTACTAGTTTCTAGCCTCGCGCAGGGAACCTTTAATTAAAGCGGTTGCTAATTCATTCGGTTTTGGACACGTTCTGGAATACGGCCCGCGAGTTAGGTTACGGTTGTTATCACAACGAGGCGGTGCTTATTCGCTATCTTACACGAACGTCTTGGAATAACGCCCTCATTGTTAGTAGGAAAACATCATGCGATGTTTTGCAAGAACTCCGCACTTTTCAGAACTGTCCAATTTGTGACGTTACACGACAAGGACTAAGTATACCTACCTTTTTGAACAAGTTACATGATATACCGGCACAGACTATACCTATCTGGACCTTGTTTTACACTAGTACGATCGAAAGGCCTGCACGTTATCGGGCTATTGAAAATTATAATTGGTAGGTTCAACATGTTAAAGAAAAGAAAGGTATCTGTTCCGAAAAAGAATCCGTATAAAAATTTTAAAACATAACAAATTTTGCAAATATGCTTATGTGTCTTTGTTGAAAAATTACTTTTATATATTTCTGTGGGTTAACAATTTCCACATTCTTTGTATGAACACGTATGTAAATTATCTAAAAAGATAGTAATTCAAAATTCGGTCGCTTTGTTGTTGCTGATTAGAGAATTATTAAAAGACATTTAGAATATGTGGCTTCTAAGGTAGTGAAATTCGCTGTAAAGTGAGAGTTAATTGCTGTAATCAACTGTTAAAAATTATAGATTCAAGGGAAACAGTTTTAACAAAATTTACAACATAATTTAACTGATTTGGAGTAGTTTTCACTAAGTATTTTATATTTAAAAGCTGGTTAAAAGTGTTTCAAGAATATTGTTACTCAACTGTTTGAGCCGAACCTAATAAAAGAAGAGTTTTTCTTAATCTGAAGTTACCGAATCGTCTATAAAACTACGGCGTATTTAGACTCCCGTGTTGTATGTTTCGTTCTAAACAACATGTGAACGCAAGAAGAGTGTTTTTGCTATAGGTACACGTAACCAGTTTTCTGAATGTTTTGCTAACGTACCATGAATGTTAATTTGGATTCATTTTCAAAGTAAGTGTCCTTAAATTTACGAAGATAGCCGTAGATTTATGATACCTGTGTAATTTGTAACCGACGTTGAAAATTTTTTAATAGTGTAACGGCGATATCGTCAGTCCTCTCTATTGCAAAACACGCGCTGTAACGTGTTTACAATTTCACAATAAAATAATATTCAAGCGTGAAATGGTTCCGTTAAAAAAAACTATATGGCCTTTCTGTGTCACTGAAAATCATAAGAAATAGCGACTAAGGTTTTTTTTTAAAAGTCAGCAAATGATTTATATGAAATTTTGATTAAATATACTTGTGATAAATCTATGTGGCTTTAAAAAAAATTAATTATAAAGAAGAATATTGAACCTGCAGATAGGCAGAGCCGTGTAAAGTTTAGAAATGAATGACACCAGTCAAAGAAATCACAGACGCAATGTGAACATGACAACACCGCTGCAGAGACGCGTCGCTGGGGAGAAGCTCTAGGACGCGGAGGAGTGGCGCGAGGGGGAGGGAGGATGGAGTCGTCAGAGCCGCGCTCTCGACGGGTCGCAGACGGGGGTTGTTGAAGTCGCTACAAGTGGCGCGGCCGTTACCATGGTGAGCGCGGCGGGGGAACTCGGAGGCAGGAATGCAATATCAGCGCCGCGGGCGATATGAGGCAGCGCCCTTGAGCCGGTCTGCCCGGGCACAGGGCGAGGCCGGCGCCTGTCCTCTCTGCTCCATCCCCCCCCCCCTTTTGTAGTGCCGCTGCTGGTCGCCAGGGGGCGGTGCTTCTAGCGCAGTCTTCTCGTCGTGCACTGGGCAACCGTCACATCTGAGCGGTGACCATAACATTATATGTGTAACACAAGTTCCTGAAGTGCTTTCAGGAATCTCCACCGGTTGTTTTATACCTGAAAAATGTATCTGAAAACACGCCTTTTAACCATTTTAACTCTTCTTAAAATACAGTTTGAAAACGTGATCCGGAAACCAAACTATGTACTTATCGACCCTCAGCTAATTCTTAAATGCTTTTCGTAAACGGACCCCACTCGGCTATCGTGAGCAGTTTTCACATCGTGGTGTCCTGAAGCTCTGCGCGCCGTGTGTGTGCCTGGGTGGGCGTTGCCATTAAGTGAAACCATGAGGCGATGACGTCGTTAGAGCGTATCGCAATTATAACGCTCAAATAGCAACGAAACTTGCAACGGTTAGGAGTATTGGGTCACTCGGTGGTTGACAAGGTGAGAGGGACCAGGAGTAGGGCAATTGATCATAAAACACGCTTTCATAGGTATCTACGCATTCACATGTTTGCTCACTCTCTTTATGGATTTCAAGTGTCTCGTCATCAGAATCCCCAAATTAACATTCGAAACTCCGAGAACAATGGCGTCCTAGTTAAGCCACTTCACGTTGACGGGGCTCTGGGAACGTGCCGAACCCTCAAACGACAACTGTTTTCCGACTTAAAGCCAGCACCTCCACCACTCCTCCCAAATATGCGCCCTTAAGTGTAGAATGGGAGTCGGCTTACAGAGCAGTTTAAGACTTCTAGAGCAAGTAAATTTTAGACCTAACTGTCATGGGATTACTCCCTCCTTTGATCAGTAAGGTGTAAGAGCCCTAGACCCCTGCCTCACTCAGCTAACCAGACAGTTGGCTGTGTCCTTAGCCCTAAGACTTATCAGCACTGCTGGCGCCTTCCCCGATCTCCCACATCACGCTGGGACCCCTTAAAACACCCAGTGAACCCGTGGTCCGGTGGAGGCCTATCCAACCTCTGTTAGCTATCCAAGCTAGTACCAGAGCTGTGTCGTCGCTCACCACGGTAACTCCGCATCAGGCTAGGGAACTCTTGGAGCCTGCTCCAAGCGATCGGAGCACTACTACTAAGTACGAGTTCTACTCAATCAGAATCCAGGGCCTTGGAGAAAACCTCAGCGGGACACCATTCAGTCTTTCATGGATTCTTCCCGTACTACTACCAACTTGGCGTCTATTCGGGAGACCGTTCGCCAGCAGGCTAACCGACCATCACTCTCAGAGTTACTCCACTGGACGTCCTCGTCTCCTCGGATTACCCTCCGACCTGCCGTACCTCGGCCCGACAGATTTACAGCCGATTAAGGCCCGGAAGTGCCTGAACTCATCCGGCGGCGATCGCAGGAAGCCCTGGCTAGAAATGACAGACTAACTGTGCGTATGCTGGAGGGCCTCTGGGTTACCTCGGCACCTCCCCCGACCACTGGACTAGGGGAACGTATCACACCTAGTCGAGCAGTTTGTGGTTCTTTTTTAAGTCCGGGTGCACCCGAACACTTCGTTGCCTTTCTCGGTCCTTCCATTACCATAGGCCTGATCCTTTCACTATGGGGCCCGAAACGCCGAGGCTCGGCAGTCGAACCCCCCAGAAAGGCTTCAAACGCATCTGCTGTTGCCCGCAGATTCAGTCAATCCACCATTTCTGGTCCCATACATGCAATTGAGGATGCACTGCGGCAGGGTTACGCCCGGCATTGTCCTCTTTAGTTAAGGCGATGCTATGACCAGAGGTTGAGGCTTCCCATCCCAACAATAGTCACCACGATTCGCCCCCAACAGCGGTGCCCACGTGGAGGCAGAGGATTGCCACTTGGTGCGGAGAGGCTATATATCCTTACACCCATTCCGTGAACCTGTTGGATCATGTCTCGGATACTAGAGCCGGCAACAGCTCCGACACCTCAAGGGACAATCACCTTCCCCGCAGGGTCAGGCCCACTCCCGCCAGACAAGGAGAGAGGCGCCGCTCCTACTCGGACTACCACAGAAGGGCAGGCGCTACCTGTCCGAGAAATTGGGGCCTTCCCTGGACCGCCGCCGCGCGGACATGCACGTCCGGCCGACTGGCCTGCCTCATTGCCCCGCCTCTAGTATCCTCGTAACAGTGTGCACAAAAAAAAATTTTGGCATTCAATTAAAACTATAAAGTTGTTCATTATTTGTTCTGTCGTTCTTCCAATTATTTTTGGTCTTAACAAACACAAATATTTTTGTAAATTTATATATTTTTCTATAAAATAAAATAAAATTGCAGTTAAGATTTGTACTATTTCATTGCCTAATACAATGTGTGATATCGACGGGGTTATAGACTACATTGTGTGAATTTACAAGGAACTAGAAAAAAGGGTAATGTATAACCATTCTTAAATTTTGGTTATGGTTCGTATAAACATATCCAAAAATATTCCAAAAATAATTTTTTTAAATTTTATTTATTATTACATCATGTTATGGACGCAGGATAATTCTATATTAGGTCATTAGGTATTTGTGGAAGTGAAGGAGAGCACTCGTTCAGAACCTACTTAAAGCTTGAAAAAAAATGGCTAGATACCGGTCCTTCGATATCAAGTACAAGCACTTGGCTCAAGAGAGCGTGCTGCAGGTGGGACAATACTGTATCCTGAGCTTGCCTATGACGTCACCGTTAGCGAGTGCGTGCCTGGGAGCTCCGCCTCGCATCACACGCCTGCGCTCGGCCGGTTGCCTAGTTACCAGGCTCACGGATCCACGCCCGTGGCCCAAGAGTGCGTGCTGCAGGTGGGACAATAATACTGTAGCCTGAGCTTGCCTATGACGTCACCGTTGGCGAGCGCGTGCCTGGGAGCTCCGCCTCGCATAACACACCTGCGCTCGGTGGGTTGCCTAGTTACCAGGCTCACTGATCCACGCCCGTGACCCAAGAGTGCGTGCTGCAGGTGGGACAATACTGTAGCCCGAGATTGCCTGTGACGTCACCGTTGGCGAGCGCATGCCTGGGAGCTCCGCCACGCATCAGACGCCTGCGCTGCGTTCATAAAAGTGCTTGGAACTGATTGTGCGACTATGATATATGCAGATATGTAATAAACTTAAATTAAAATAAAAAACTTTTTTTTCATTGGTTTATTTTTTTTATTTAATGACCAAACGGTACTTACTTTCCGAACGCGCCTCGTACAATCCCTGTAACGGCACCCTGACTCGTCGTGTACTTGCTCCGAGACACAGGTACAGAGTGTTGACGTCACGGAGGGAAACATGAGCACACTTTCTGTCCTCCCCACCACGACTACCACCATCGCCTGCTCCCAGCTCTGACATTGGTATTTTCTGCTCGCGGCCGTCATAATCAGCCGGAATTATGCATGGGCCGTCGGTACGTACGCGCCAATTATTCATGCGGTCCGCAGACTGTACCGCTCAGTAGGAGAGTGGAAGGGGGGGGGGGGGGAAGAACTGTCGCTGAGTGTAATGAAATAGTTAACGGCGTGAGGACATGAACATTTCTGCCAACGTGTGCCCGGAAAAAAGTCACATTCTTGTGCGTTTTTAGGTTTGTTGTCAGTTCGTCGGGCAATAAAATAGCGCAGAGAATTTTTTTTCGCATGCCAGAAAAACTGATGTGCATGTGTCAAACATTTTTTTTTTACAGATTTTCCTTTTTTTAGTTTGATACTCAACCTCTCATTCTTTCCCAGTGTTTTCAGTTCATTTCTACACGACAGACAAAAATAATTCAGCTAAATACAGCGGGTCATTTTAGTCAACAAAAATCATTACTACCTGGGTACGCGGTTTAGAAATTGCCTTATATCATTCAAATACATAGTATGTCTGGAAACAAGGGAATACTTCTTCTCCGGGGTCGCTAAAGAATTTTTTTTTTTTTTTTTGCAACAGCAATTTCCTAGTAAAAATGATTTTTCTGTGCGTTTACACAAAAATGCGCAATCGTGTTACAATGAAACATTTTCATAATTGCCATAAAATTAAAACGATGACATGAAAATATGCTCATGCACCTGACAGTCTGAGTGTTGACAGGTCCGCTGAGTGCATTGATAGTTTTTTTTTTGGAATTGATTGTACATCGTTGCTACGGTTCTGGAAAACTGAGAAATATTTAGGAAAACATGACGTTAAGGTCAGGGAAAAATCAAATTTTTCGAGTTAAATTTTATAATTTGGATTGTTAGAGGAAATGATGATATTTATTTAAATTAAAAAGTTAACTTCGTAAAAGTAAAAAAAAAATCACATTGCTGGAAATTCTTTTTTTTTTTTATGAGAGAAACAAAGGAAAAGGTGAAGTTTCCCCTGACACTGTGTAGCCGCCGTGGTACATGTGTGTGGGTCTTGCCACGCGCTGCCTCTCCCAAGCCGTGTGACGTCACGGTCCAGCGGATACGTCGAGAGAGATCCCCGCGCGCTCCCAATAACAGCGGCGCTTATTGCAGCAGCGCCAGGTATCCGGGGCACAAAGAGGAGGCAGACGAGTGTTTTCGAGTGCCCCGCGCCCCGTTGTGTGGAGGGGTGGTTTGGGGGGGGAGGATCGTTCCTGGGAAAGAGGGGTTTGCGCTGCCCCGGCTACGGGGCGAAATGAAATTGTATCCACCCTTCGGTGCGGCCGTAACGAATTCCGCGGCCGCCGCTGACCACATATCTGCTGCCCCTCCTCTCTTTTCTTTCCCCCCTACCGACCCTCCCCTCCCCAACGTGCCCGCCACGCCCCTGCGATAGCCAATAAACCAGCTCCTACCTGCGCTTATTAATATCGCCGCGTACAATCGCAGGCAAGCTCGTCGGCTCCAACTCGTACTTTTTGAACCTTTAATGCCCAAGGGTTTGCTTTGTTGAGAAATTTCTTAAACGTAAATTATCTAATCCGTGCTTGATCTGGGTCTCGAACCTAGTGACCGGATCCGAAAGTCGCGGTGTCCCGGCCATTGCACTGTCCTCCCATAGAAAACAGGATGATCAACGTTCTAGAGTTCAATAAGCGATTTCAAATACTTAGTACATTTCACCTCTTCGAAAATTCACCTCGTCGTATCCTTTAGCCTACTGTCTGGCCAATTGTGGATTGCAATGATATCATAGAGAAAATTACTCACTCAGAGAGAGACTTTTTGTTCTCCTCTAAAAAAAATATTAAATCGAATGTTTTGCTTCAATTAGTTTTTTTATTTTAAATGGCTTAAGTTGACGGGACCTCGAAGGTTACAGTACCTGGGTGCCAACTCATTGCTCATATGTACATTTGAGTCACGTCAGGGGTTAAAATTTACCCATCATTCCCCACATTTTTTGTTGTTGCTATTTGTGTATTTGAGCTTGAAAATATCTTAGTTAAGTGGTGCGACACATACGACAAAATACTACGTGCACCAAAAAAAAATCCGGTTGATAACGATCGTTGGCGGGAAACGTCCACCAATCACGCATACCCAGCAGCCAGGACTTGTCAGAGTGGATGTCACCAGATCCCGAAAGTAAACCATCGTTACGTAATTATAAACATCCCCCACTTCCGAGGGGGCTTGGCCTTATAATACGCCGGCGAAAATAAATATCCATGTCCCAGTCGTGCGTCATCGCGGATGTTGTTTTTTTATTAATTCCGCGCGCGGACTGTACGGCGGGCAGGTGGCTGTCGGATTGAATCAGATCCGACAAGGGTTGCCTCCCGCTCGGATCTCCCGCTACGTCCTCCAATAAGTTACAAAAGTTCATAACGACATAGCGCACGCGCTATATTGGCCGGTGGTGCTCTACCTCTATCTCTCTCTCTCTCTGGGGAGCGCAGGTAATGAAACTCGCAGGAGAGACGTTGTTGCGAAGCGATCGCGAGAGCGCCTGGGGTGGTGTTGAGGGGGGGGGGGGGGAGGGGCACATATTGCATTCCGCCCGCCCCGCCCCGTCGCATCGCATCGCGTCTGTCGCGCGACGAGCACTGGGGAGGCGCGTCTCTCTCCTTCCAGTCGGCTGCGCGCCCGCGTGCGACGAGCGCGACAACAACACTCCACCGCCGCCGGCGCCGGGACGCTTCTCAGCGAGCGACACGTCGCGGAAGAACACGCAATCAAACACGAAAACCTGAAGTTGTAACTTCAGTCAAACTCACCGATAACAAAGGCTCCGAACGAGAGCTTTGCAAGCGTTTCAAATACTCAGTTTCAATCAATGACCGGTAGTTCGAACTTTATAAGCTGCGTCTCTGTAGAGGCCAGCCGAGCCCACCAAGGTGTGCGAAGATTTAGAAGAAAAAAACGTGATTTAAATTTTTTTTTTTTTTTTAATATTTGAGTAGTTATTGTATTTTTTTTAAACTGTATTTTTAGAAGAGTGAAAATGGCTAAAAAGGCGTGTTTTCAGAATAATTTTTAGTCATAAAACGACTGGTACAAGGGCCTTGCATTAAACCTGTATATTCACTTCTCCGCCATGTGTTACGGTATCCGCTCAAATCTGCACGACGAGAAGACTGCACGCATAGTTCTAATCCTTGCGCTCAGAGGTGATACGACAAGGTAGTGGCCAGGATTTGGTGAAGTAGGTGGCCCAGCATAAACATTGAATCATTTTTTTTATGAGTAAGACTTCGTTTTATTGAATTTTGAAAAGAATTTGGCTGCTACACTAAAATCTCAGGGAATGGTGGAATTTTAGAACTCCAACGTTTACACAACAGGATTTTAAGGAATTATTTTATTCCAGAGAAGGAAAATGAATATTTTATCATTTTGTTTTTATTTAACTCTTTTTAACACTTTGTTTTCATATCAATTGTTTGATGATTTCATTTAAAGAAAGAGTCATAAACACATTTTAATTAATGTTATTAAATACGTTAAACACACGTGTTCAGTTTGTATGAAAGACATGCTCGCAGCAACGTGAGTGCAAACCGGCATTACATGCAGACCGCTTGGGAAAAAAATTTATGCCACTTCTGTGGCACGCCGTGCTATAATGGGGAGGAACTACGTTATTTCAGCCCAGTAATGATTACAAAAATCCTTCTAAAACAATTCTCAGTACCCTTATGCAGCTTATTCTGCTGTTATTTTATTATTCTGTCTTCGCTTGTTTTTAAAATTTAATTTTAAATTATACTGGCCTCCCCTGGATATCGTACTAGAAGCACCAGCGAGCGACGCACTTATCATCCCGCCTCACTTACAAATACGTTCGCCCTTATTGAAGTCACTGCAAACAAGACGTTAAGGAGGACAGAGAGGAAATGAAAGACGTCATATTGGTTTCAACAGTTTTTATTCCATGACTTTTTTTTTTAATATTTTAATATTTCAATTGTGCTTTCAGTACGGTAGATATCATTATTTAATAGTTATACGGTGTTAATGTATATAAATGATGTATTTTTATTCCGTGGCATGTATATTATTTTATAAATGCATGCGGGAGTAAAATTATCACAACTAGCGGTTAATTTTAAGGCACGATTTAGTAAATTTACACAAGCAATGAATAGATTGGTGCTTCACAACGATCAATGTTTACATTGGAGCGATTTTTTATTTTATTAAACTTTTAATGATGAAGCAAACAATTCATAAAATGTTTGGAATGGCGTTTTATAGAAACATAATGGTTAAATAGCACAAATTTTACTTATTGACGTGACAACGTCTAATAAATCGATGAAAGCCAGCTGCAAACACGAAAAAGTGTCCCGTAACGCACATTGTCCCACTACGGATGTGTCCCGTTACGCTCATTGTACGCATGCGCCGTATCTCTCTTCCACTCGATTGGAATAACAATCGATTTGACTTTTCAATCATGTTTTCGTCGTTTGAATTATTAATATTATATTTTTTAACTATCGTCCACCGATTTACAGCACAATCAGTACGGTTATTTAAAAGTAATGTTAAATTTTCAAATACGTTTTTTTGTACGAACGATGGTGTTTTACAGTTACACATAATAATTCAAATTAGATCCGGGATATTTTGCACAATGTTTAAAAAAAATATTGTAACACGTTATAAATATGTTTGGTGTATTTGGGATGCGTATTTGTTAAAAAATCGTATTATAAAAACGAAATAATATTATTCCCCTACGGTGCTGTGATCTACGGTGACGGACGCGAACCGAACGAATCGCGCTATATATTCGCTTCCGCGGAAACCAAGCACTCGTTTATACATATTTTCCTTTGTTTATCGTGAGGGGCGTTATTATTAATGAATTATAAATAAAATTTCGTGCCTGGGGCCACAATTGCATATCATTTTGAGCACTGGAAGACATAAAAACGTAAAATATTCTGGACGACTTTTAATCTGTGGTTTTCATTGCTTATTACAACAACAATTTCGGCAATAAAGGTAATTATTTTTGCATTTTAAGAATCTTATTACTAGTATAATTTGAAGTATTTATTCTTTTATTATTAAAAAAAAGTAGCATCAATCGGCGAGTGCAGTAATAATAGGTTATGTTAGATATTTGATTACAGTTTATTTATATGAAAACTTGTTGATAGTTATATTTAAACGAAAAGTTAATGTGGTTTTCATTGCTTATTACAACAACAATTTCGGCAATAAAGTTTAATTATTCTTGCATTTTAAAAATCTGATTACTAGTATAATTTCAAGTCTTTTATTATTAAAAAAAAGTAGTATCTGTCGGCGAGTGCAGTAATAATAGGTTATGTTACAATTGACTAAAATTTATGGTGATTCATATAATTGATGATAGATGTTTGATTACAGTTTATTTTTATGAAAACTTGTTCATAATTATATTTAAACTTTATAGCTAAACGCCATTTTTTTTAATTAATTACAAGTCATCTACACGTGAACTGTTTCGTTGACTTTTCATAAAGTAAAGTGAAAAGTTGATGTGGATTTCATTGCTTATTACAACAACAATTTCGGCAATAAAGGTTAATTATTCTTGCATTTTAAAAATATGATTACTAGTATAATTTCAAGTATTTATTCTTTTATTATTAAAATAAAAATGATTCAATTTTATTCATAAAAGTATGCAATCATTTCATCAATGTTTTGTTATGACGTTTTCACGTTAAACTGTCGTCCGTAAACCGACTTTACAGACAACCAATTTGTTTAACAATTACATTACATAGATAAATGTGAAATGACTAACCCATTGTCCGCCCACTTGGTCAGTGGCTAGCGTGTGGCTGGTGGGTGAAGGGGCGCGGGTTCGAGTCATACCTTCTCCCTGGGTTCAGGACTGGGTGTTTGTGCGGTCACTCCCCCCTTCATCCCGCGGGAGGCAATGGCAAACCATCGCGACATCATCCTGCCTCGGCTGCCATCCACGTGTTGTTTCCTGTGACCACGACACACAGTCATGGGTAGAACGATCGTCAACATCTTCACGTGCCCTTAGCATAAGCCACATATGGAGAACATTTTGACGTGAAAACGCCTATTCGTCCGTCACAGTGACGGTCGGTGGAAGTCTCTTGTGTGACGAAATACCTTCAGATTATCAGATTAGAATCGCTAGTAACTAAAGGGACTTACAACGCGCCAGCAATGGGTTGAGCCCACAAATAGCATGGATCGTGCCCGTGGCGTGTTTGTTGCAGCGTATTTGTTTTGCCTGTGACGTCATAGTGCCTTCCGTCGGGTTCTTCTTGTGCGTGGCGAGGCGCCATGCTTCAGCTGCCACAGACCCTCGCAGCCAGGGTCGCAAATCTGAAGGATCCCAGGGGGAGAAGGTGGGGGGGGGGGGGGGGGAGAGAGTTTTGTACGTGAGTCCCAACCGAACGACACACGTCATCTCTGGATTCGGTGCTTGTGTTTTGTGTAGCCTACTGCTCGTATATTGGCCTGTATGAGTGCAATAAGCAGGAAATTTTGAAATAGGTATACAGAAAGTTATCCATTAAAAATAGTTTTAACATAAAACCCGTTTCACAGTCACGATTTTGAAAGCGAAAGAAAGCGGAGCCACTACTAACCACACAAACCCCCCCCCCCCCCCCCCCTTCCTTTCCGGGGACTACGACCATGCTTGCTACATGCGACACCACACTTGTGATTTATCTATTATATAACCATTGTACTGTGGAACCAGAGCATTTAACAGACGTAATTAAATTACATATTAATGCGAAACACTTGTTATGATTTCATCCCGACGTTTTCACGAAAAATCTACGCCGCGGACACCCGAATTGCGCCTTTATCTGTTGTTGTGTAGAAGTCAGTTCCCGTGTTCGCCATAACGACCACCCGGGTTGGCACCACTGCGACCGCAGGGGAATATTGTGACGGGCGCGCCCGCCCGCAACGCAACGCAACGCAACGCAACGCAACGCAACGCCGTCGTCCGTAAGAACGCGCGCGTCGCCGAATTAACGCCCCGCCCGCGAGCCGCGGTTGTTCGCGAAGCTCGCGCGCAAACGAACAGTTGATTTGCTCCCACGCGGTGATTAATTGCGTTTCGGGACGCTCAATTCGCGTAATGAAACCGCTGTTTTCAACCGCGCGCGGTTTTGCAGCTCGCGGTGGCGATAAACCGCTGCCATCTTTTTTTTATTTCCGCAGCGGAGGCGGCAATTAGAACACTTCACGTGCACTCGCGCGCGGGAGAGAATGCGCTCACTTTGCCGGCCGGAACACTAGAGCACTGGATTACTGGCCGCGGTTTCATCAAGGCCACTTGAGGCTGAAATAAACACAAGTTCGGGAAAGTTTTTTTTTTTAAAAATAGTAGTACCCATAGTTTGGCAGTACCGTGTTATGTTCCCAATTGAAACTGCAGTGCTTGCGATTCACTAATTTCCAATAATCAATCAAATAAATTCAAGACATGTCTGAGCCAAATTGTAGCGAACGTAATAATGTATGTCTATGTTTTGTTCAAAAATATTGTTAGTGCATGTCAAAACTGATTTGTAATTATTATTAGATACTGTTTAACAACAGAGTATTTTTTTCTTTCAAATCCTTGGAACTTTTCTAATTAAGTTACTTTCAACGTTCTCTTAAAAGAAAAAGACGTACCTTTTAAAATACGTTTTACACAATGTCGCATTATTTAATTATTTTTGGTGACGTAGTTCAACATGAAGACATTGCTCCATTATTGCTTATTTTCCAGGAGCTAAAAATAGTAAGTAAAAAATCATGAATAATGGTACACATAATTATTTCTGTCAGTACATGAACTATAACCTCCTTGATAAATCCAGTTTGTGTTGCAGCACAATTTTCAATTTTCTTGTACTCTGTACAAATTAATTTATTTTGTAGCCACCTGGTTATTGCATAGAAAATGTTTAATTCACAGATTTCTGCGTTTTACCTACAAGAAAACTGTATTTTTACAACATGAATGATTGTATTACAATGTTAATTTTGATTACAAAACAGTAGGTAAGTTTCAATTTGAAAACTTCATAATAACTCAAAGAAATTATAAGTACCCAAAATGAATATTTGTGTATTCACTACTACAGAATATCAGCTGATGTTTATCACTTATAGATGAGGTATTCGCATTTTTTTTATCTTGATTGGCTGGTTATGTTGTTGTAATAACACTTGTCAGTAGACGGTATATAGTGTTCGGTTAGTACCAGTTAGCTTCCTTGGTGCACATAGGTTCTGGATACAGTTTCCGACTTGCATAAGGAAAACTTGGAGTACTGTTTTTCTTTTAAGAGAGGACACTCTTTAAAGAAATATTTGATGCATTCTGTGAACATTTAACGGTCCCAGGCAATTCTTCACTATGAATAAGCAACCGGTTTTTGGAAATGGAGAACTTCTCTTTACCTACAGCAATAACATACTTCTTGAAAGATGCTTCAAAAGTACCTTTATAGTCTAGAAAGCTGTCTCTGTCAATTTTTTTAACAACAAATTTTTTAACTTGACTATCTTATGAGATCCACATAGTCATTAGGAACATACAATATTTCTCTCTTCCGTTTTTTTTCTTTTTCTACTATCTTACATGCCAATGATTCACTAGTGTAGAGCATAACTGAATGAATATATGAATCTTATTTTGGACACTAATTATCACAAGATAGAAAAAGTGTTTTCACTCTAGGAGTAACAGTGATCTTCAAAGAATTACGAAGACCGGATACAACTTCATAATGTGCCTTCTGTCCAGACATTTCGTCAAATAGGTAAAAATAACTTTTTCCTGGTGTTTTTTTTTTTTTTTTTTTTTTTTTTTTTTGCGGAACAAAAACACAGATAGCAGCTCCAGCCGCGTAACGCAACAGCGCTGAACGTGTACAAGAAGCCACGAGGAGTCACGGCGTGTAGGACCGTTTTTCATCGTTTCATGGTTAAATATTTGAAGATATTGAAAGGTGAGTACGTATCTTATAATATTTTATTACCATCTCGTAAAACGTAAGAAATTTAATTTATATTTATGTATAAAACTAGTGGTATACAAAGATTCAACAATCTTTAACGTTTTTTAAGTGAAGTGTGGCGATTCCCGTTGAGATTATTGGAGCAAAAAAAATGTCAGTGGCGTGTTACCCCAATACGTGGGGTAAAATGCCACGTCAAGTGGCATCTTCCCCCATGATAATGTATTATAATTCCATGTTGATAACAATCAATATTATTTCTGCGCATTAACTACTTTTTAGCAAAACTGTTCATTCTACACCTTTTCCGAAGCAGGTTATGCCCCGCAGGTACGAGAGGAAAACGGATCTTGCGTCCTGGTCGGAAGGAAACCTACTTCTTGCTTCTGAAGATGTGAAAAACGGGAAAATGAAAGTATGGGATGCGTCCCAGTTTTATCATATACCCTACAGAACATTGAAAAGACGAATTGATGCTGGAAATGTTACTAAAGGAGCACACTGAAACGAAATTAGCTGGATACGACTGGCCACAACTGTTTTTGAAACGTCATCCTGAAGTAACACTAAGGAAGGCACAGGGTATCTCCATCGCATTTGGATTTGGAATGTGCCGTAAAGAAATTGACTACTATTTACAAGTGCTTTTGCATGTTTGTGAAGAAAATGACTTTCTAATTACCCCAAGGAAGATTTACAACATGGGTGAGTGTGGTCTTGAAATCAACAATAATCCAGGTCGAGTGATAGCTACCAAAGGTAGTAGAGATGTTTACCATGTTACATCTAGAGAGAAAGGTGAGACGATCAGCATAATTGCTTTTTGCAATGCCTAAGGGAACTACTTGCCCCCATACAGCATTTTTAAAGGAAAAAGAAAGAAGCCTGAATTTGAAGGAAGACGGCGTGCCACCTGACTCACTTGTCAAAATGAAACAAATGTCTGCTTATGTAAATACTGAGATATTTTTTGACTGGTTAAAAACATTTTTTACCTCGAAAGAAGCAGGAAAGTGTTTGCTTGTTTTGGATGGTCATAGTTCCCACTGCTCAGATGTTAATGTACTGTACTTCGCTGCAGACAACGACATAATACTAATCTGCCATCCAAGCCACACAACCCAGTATTTGCAACACTTAGACCGGTCGTTTTTCAAACCTTTGAAGACATTTTAGCAGCAAGCTGTAAACACTTGGATACACGGCAACCCCGGAAGAAAACTGACACGTCTCCAATTTGGGACATTGTTAAATTCAGCTTGGAGTCGAGCCGCAACAATTGGGAGTGGTAGTGCAGGATTTTCTGCTTGTGGCATCTATCCTTACAACCCGCAAAACAATCCTGCACACGCTTGTCGCTCTATCAAACAATGCTTCTGGTAACAACATAAACGCAGCAGCATGTGCTGATAATGTTGTTACAAGTGAAATTTTTTCTACTCTTGCAGAAAATGTCCCGATGCCTATTGCATCGACAACTGCTTCTTGCTCCTATTCTCCTGAAAACGATACAACTGATCCTGCCAATGATGTGTCAAAACATTCCATAAATACAGATAGCAGCATGAGTCCCTTCGAAGAAATATCGCCTGTTCCTGTTCTTAGTATGCCTAAGCCAACTGGTAGTAAGAAGCAAAGAGCAGTGGTGCTGAATTCACCAGCAATACTATGGGACATGCCGAAATCACAACTTCAAAAAGAAATCAAGATAAAAAAAAACAAGATGAAACAACAAACCAAATAAAAAGCGACCAAGCGTGCTCCCCAACAAAAAAGAAAGAGCAAAGTGAGCTCGTCGACTTCGTGTAGAGACACAACTTACCAAGATAGTATGAGGGACAGTGAACTAGATTATATCAATGGTAGTGATGATTTTTGTGCAGTATGCAATGGGTACTTCTATGCTAAAAATAAAAGGTCCGAAGTGCGACTGGATCCAATGTGTTGCATGTGGAAAATGGTTGCATGGAGATTTTAGTTCAGACAATTTACAGTGTGATAAGTGTTAGGTATGCCATGATGTTCTTTAACGGAGTTTTGTAACCCAAGCATTATTTTGTGTAATTCTGTATGTTATATTTACTCTACAAACTAATAAAACAACTTTTTTTAACGCACTCATCATATTTTACTAATCACTATTTAGTTTAAATATGGTGGCATTTTCCCCCATATCAAGTGGCATCCTACCCGCACTATTGGGGGAACATGCCATTCATACGGGCTTTAACATTTCGTTAGCTTTTATTTCCATTTATTTTTTTACGAAACTTTTCGTCCATTTCTGATTTACACAAATGTCCAACGAAAATGGTATCATATTGCTACATTTTTTGTCAAGTGTGATTCGAAATTTGTGAAGGGAAAATCCCTTAAATGTGACATCTTCCCCCGGGTTACCTTATTCATCACTTGAATTTTTACACAGTGACGATATATCACTTATGTTTATATGTATTGTCACTGACACGTAACCCAATGGAAAAAAAAGGAAGGGATGTATGTGTGAGTGTGTGAGATAATGACATAATAATAAAAATCTTTATTTTTTTTCTATTTAAAACCATATTTAATATGATTTAGGTTAGTGTTTCATGTTTGTGATTTTCGTATTTGATTCTAAGATATAACTTATTATAAGTTGTTTGTGTTTCATAGTTTAGTGTAAGAGAATGCGTGTAGCCTACATGCCTTAACTGCGCCAAACAATGTCAAATAAATAAAATAAAGTACTGTTAAAACAAAACATACAAACTAAAACTATATAAGTAATAACTACAGAATAGCCATGAAGTCAAAAATTCTTGTTAGTGGGCAGTAGCGGCGCCAGTGAGGACGCAGTGAACTGTAATCGATGTAAAGAACCAGGTGGCTGTTGAATCTACATTGTTCTCGCACTAAAGTTATGATGAATGCTGTTTCCGTGTGTCTCCTTTTCCATCGTATCAAAAATGGAAACCATTGGAGCTGCATGGTTCTCGCATAGCCTATAGGTACCTATATGTGCGGTTATTTTTCTACTTTCAATATAATACCATCTCGATTTTGACGAAATTGGAACTGCTTAGTTCTTGCATCCAACCTTTCAATTATCTATAGATATAAATAAAAATGTAAATGTTCGTTCAAAATCTTAAATCTCCGAAAGGTCTTCACCGATTGCTTTGAAATTCTGACACAACGTTGCATTCGAATATGCGCGTGTTTTTATATAGACTACCTATGTCACAAATGTTACGGGTAAAAATATATTTAAAAAATATATACCTATAGGTAAATATAAAAATGAACGTGTTTTAGCATTCTGTTTTGTAAAGATAAAGATGTAGATAGGAAGATATATAGACTACTTAGAGATATAGAGAACTTTAGAGAAGTAGGTAGGCCTATAGAGAGGTATGAAGAGCAATGGAAGCGATATATACAGATATAGAGATATAGATAGGGAGATAGGTATACTGAGATGTAGATGGAAATATAGATATAGAGAGATTGATGTACCTATATGGAGAGATTGATATATAGCCTATAAGCATAAATAGAGAGATAAAAAGACATTGAGGATTTCTATATATATATATATATATATATATATATATATATATATATATATATAAATATAGTGAGATGTATAGAGGGACATAGGCTATATCGAGATATAGAGAGATCTGTATATGTGTACCTACTTCAAACAAATTACATAAAAATTGTGTGCTTTCTCTTTTCTTTATTTTCCATTGAACCAGACCGAGCCACAGCAGCGCGTGGCCGGGTACAGCCAGTTATAATTAAAAATACAACTTACTTATGTCAGATACGAAAACCACTTCTTAGCAAAGAAAATAAATGTGACATCTAAGGTACTTTATTTGTGGAAAAGCAAAATGTTTTTGCTGGGTTCGTGTCATTCGCAAGAAGACATTAAAGCTGTGCATAAACAATAAGAATGTGTGGAGTTAAATTTCTCGTTTTTGATAACGGAGTAATCTGAAAGCTGGTAACAAAACGTGTGTGCGTAATTCAAGTTATCACTCAAGACTCCCTATTCACATCATTTCACATTAACAATTCCATTGTTTTATCCTTTGTGCTTTCGAGTGATTCGAAATCTTCAACAAAGTGTTGAAATTTTTTGTATTCGCCACATTTTGTTTCACTGTTATGCAGTAACTTACTGTTCATTTATGAAAGACTTTCATGAATTTAACCCTCAGTCCATTTTACATCTGGAATAATTTCTATGAAAATATAAATATAAAAACCTTAAGTACTTATACGTAACAATTAGTCCAGATTTTTTCTGGAGATTGTTTGATATGTTTCTTACCTAATTCATGTTTGATCAGTATTGGTGATAAACATTTTTTTCTTAAATTACAGAGAGTAAAAAAACATTAAGACCATACGTTTTAATTTATTATTTTAATAAGTTCAGTTGTTTACACTCTATCCACATAATCCATACAAAGGCCATATAGGTCCTACTTAGTTTTTCATTTTTAAAATGTCGCATATCAAAACTACTTTTTTAACTTTTAATAAATAAACTATTTTCAGAAAATTTGTTTTGATTTGCCATGCTCCAAAAAATATTGGAAATTATTTTGAATATATTATCTTGAGCTCGAAATGAAGCACATTAAGTTACTTAAATTAATGCTCAATAATAGTAAAATTTTAATTCTAATGAATCAGTGCCCAACATTTCAGAAATTTATTCAGAATTTAATTTTAAATTCAACTATTTGCCTGTAAATAGCATGATTTTAATATAAATTCAAGCAAAAAAGTTCATTTGACAACACATTTAAAATTACAATCTAAAGAGAAAAAAAATGCAATACCGTGCAAATGGAAAACCATAATAAAGAAGAATTTTGAAAGAGTAATCGACTAGGAAAATAGGCTTGTTAGTTTTATCAGTCATTTCTTTTCGGTATGATTGAAAGGTCGATGCTTCTTGACAAATCACTGCCTTCTACTTGGGAAAAGCACTATGCGGTGAGTGCCTGCGAGGAAGCTAGATCGATGGACTTGACCTTGGCGCTTATGAATAACCTACACGCATTCAACAAGGTCCTTCAATGTGGCGTTGTGGTAGGTAGGGTCAAGGTCAGAGCGACACTATTTCTGTCGCTAACAGCTCGAACATGGACATCAAATACAACAGAAGTTCAACAAACAGAGTTTATGTTTTTTCATCTGCAGTAACGATCAATTATTTTTTTAAGTACATTTCTGAAATTCTGGATACCTATAACAAATTATAGCACCTGTTCCCAATCACGGAAACAAAAGCGGAATATGAAGAATTTGCGTTCATAAGCAATTATATAAATAATATAATGTGTTGTCTTCCTGAAACCATGAAGAGTTTAGCTTGAATCTACGTTTATATGTAGCCTACATTATTTTTTTCCATCACAACTATAAAAAAAATGAGGTTTATTGAAAATCTGATTAATGAACGCAGAACGTTTGGAAGGTCTTTGACCTGCAAGGCAATATATAGACTACCTACTTTGCTTACCTATGCCTTTGTGGCACTGATATTTTGATTGCAGTGTGGTTTGCGTTTGAGGTTGCGTCACCATTATAGGCGTTTCTGATGTTTTGTTTTAAGGTTCGGGAATAACTTGAAAAATTTTATGCCAGTGTATCGTTCAGTGAAAATATAAAAATAATCACTTCGGGAAAAAATGATCAGTCATAACAAATACCCTCAACTAAATGTTTCTTTATTGTTATTCCAGTATAAGGGGCATAAATTAATAGACGTAGAATCGCCATCCTCTTTTAATTTAATTTGTAGCCGAGGGTTTGTTGCAGAGCGAAGGAGAAGGTGGAGAAAAGGTGGAAGAGGGGGAGGGGGAGATGGTGGACGAGACCCCGCCCCCACCAGAGCGCGGGGGGCGTGGCCACGGCCGGGTCGCTGGAGGGGGAGCGGAGCGGGCGCCATTGGCCGGCGCCTGGCCCCGCCCCCGCGGCGCCACGCCCCCTCGCTCGGGCGGGCGGCGGGCTCGAAGCGCGGACCGCCGCGCAGAGCCGAGTGGAGCGGAGTAGAGCGAGTGCGCCGGCGGCAGTCACGACGAACACCCGGCCTCGCCATTCTGTCCTCGCTGACGCTGCGGGCCGCTGGCCCCGGCATGCTCAACCACCTGGCCGGCGGCCTCGCGCTGGGAGGTAAGTGCTGGGTGGGAGGGGCCAGGTGTGGCGGGGGGCGGGCCCCGGAGTGGGGGGAGCTCCTCGGTGATAAGGGCCCGGCCACGCCGTGAGGCTCACTCCGTCTTCGGGCGCCCGGGGGCAACAGCGCTAATTGCGGGGAGAGAGACCGCCTCTCTCTCTCTCTCTCTCTCTCTCTCTCTTCCTCTTCTCCGAGCCTCCTCCTCGCCCGCTCATTAGGAAGTTTCCTCGCGATAAACAGGATTAAATTGAGTTAGTGCGCCTCCGCTTCTCCTCCGAACCCTCCCTCCTGCGGGCTCCCGGGAGGTTTCTTTTTTTTTTTTTTTTTTTCGCTGTCGCGGGCGCCACCCGCGAATTAAGGCCAATTCCGCGGGCGGCCTATTCGGGCGCGGCGTCGCTAAATGCAATCAATCTGCTCGGCCTGGGAGGCGACGTACGGCGCGGCGGACTGCAAGTGCTCGCCGCAACCCGGCCATGGCGACACGGCGTGCGGCGGCGTCGAGGACCGCTGCCTGCCAGGTCAGCCCCCGGCGGCGTGCGTGGTGCGCGTGCAGTAGTGAGCGGCGGCGCGGGACGCCTGCGAGTGACCTTCAGGATACACGCCGCTTGTTTGTGCTTTCGCGAGGATGGTCCCTGACTCAGTCTTCAACGGCATCGCTTGTACAATTTGCCTTGCAGTTTTACAAGTGATATCGTCGGCAACTGGGTTTCCAAGGATTTCCCTTGTAAAAACTACAAAGATTTTTTTACACCTTAGTAGTCACAGTTCATTGATTGACTACTGACTTGTGAGTCGTCTCAATTTGTTTGCCTGTGATTCGGTACTTCTATGGTTAAGGTGTTTTTTTTGTACCTATTGGCTCAGATTCTCCCAGATGAACAGTGAGCCAATAGAAAAAACAGCTTGAGGTCAAATGCATTTGAATTTTAGACTATCGTGAAATTAATCCGCCAACGTTTCCTGTTCTCTGTAGTTATCTGGCATCAATACCGAGCTTGCGATTAATTAGCCATTTCTTTGTTTTTCTTGTTTTTTTTTAAATTTAATTTTTTGCTCCAGGGTAAACGCATTTCGGTGTAATATCGACTTACAATTATTCCTGTCAACAACTGTAGCGAACATTCAATATCAATCAACATTGTATGTTATCGGCACTCTGTGTAATAACTACACTTTTCACTAGGAAAATCCTTGTAAACTCAGTTGCCAACGATATCGCTTGTAAAACTGCAAGGAAGAGCTTTGTAAAATTGCAAATGCTACAAAGCTCTGCCTTGCAATTTTACAAGTGATACCATGGCGTTGGCAACTGAGTTTTCAAGACTATCCTTGTAAAAAGTACAACTTTTTTTTTTCTACAGCGTAGGGGCGTGTATTTATCGCGAAACGATTTCAAGACAAAGCTGTGTGTTAAAGCATTGTAATATAGTTAGTGTTTCGTGATTGGTTAAGTTTCTCGTGCCTGCATTTCCAATGTCGGCACACGAATCGCTACAATTTTATGCCGAAGCATATGCGTCCTGGTTTACCTGGTCAAAGGTGTCAATGGCTCTTTTTGCAAATGGCCACCAATTAGAACGAAAAAATATGTTGGCGCTGGCTTATATGTAGGCTACCTACATATTTGCAGTCCAAAGAGCGCCCAGACTGTTTCGCGAGAAATAAATGCCCCCGAATAATAACTAGAGACTGGAAAAAATCGCGGTTTCATTTTGCAAGAGGCTGGATTCAAAATTTGTTTAGCTTTTTGCTGCTTCAGCGATTGGACCACGCTTTACCTCAAGGACTCTGAGCCAATGAATAACCGTCAACGAAAGTAGTGTCGCATCACAAGCATCAAGTTTACAGGTGTCACGAGTCAGTAGCCAACCGCGAAATTTTCCAGTCTCTTATACCTAATAACTAGAGGCAGGCATTTTTCGCGAATAAATCTGAAGGCCTGTTAGACTGCAACAAGTTATACTCACGCCAACGGTTTCTTCCTTCTGATTGGCGGACGTCTGCCAGGGAAGTCGTTGCCTTATTTGACCGAGCCACTCAGGACGTGTTTGCTTTCGCACTGACTCACTGTGATTGGTGTTGTAACAATCGATATTAACCTGAAAGAAACTCACCCAATCACGAGATACAGACGATGCTACAGTGTTTTAACTTTCAGCTAGCCTCGGAATCTTTTCGCGAAATATGCATGCCCCTATACTAATAACTTGAAAGTCCAGACATGTGACATGCGCATTGTTTTCTGGCTCCAGGTTAGACTTCACCGACGTGTGCGTATTCACATCGATGTCATGAATCGGTTCATCTTCTTTCAGAGTCGCACGCGATTCGGTCAGATTTATTTAGGTGTTTGTCATTGACCCAATGTCAAGGATCTTACAAGAGTACAGACATTTGCAGTCTACACTTTTGACAAATAGTTACATGAATTTGACAGGTCTCTACGTATTAGGACGAGTAGTATCATATTGCAACCCTTTGTTCAACACATAGCAAAAATTTAAATGTTCAAATTGCGTGTAATGCAGTTTAATGTTGTCACTTCTATGTAGTCTTTGGCCAATCAAAAAATCAAAAGCTTCTAATGGTTTGAAATGGGTCGCACGTGGTTGTGTCAATCAGGACATGTCGAGAAAACTGTTGGCCAAGCTTTAAAGTGAAACAAATGTACCTATATGTGTTTCAAGTCCACTTACCCGTAGTCCTCGTGACAGTTAGTCATGAATGCAGCAGTGATTTCTTGCGACGAGATTTTTGCTGTATCAGCTAAACCTATTTGAAAAACGTAGTAAAATTTTTAGTTTCGTTATAGGCCTACAACTTAGGTGTTATTTAAATTATTCTTGCAATGGGGAATTTTGATTTAATCCAATAATTTGGACATACGCTATTGCGTCATCTTGAACTTTTTAAAGTTTTTTTTTCCTATGACAAACAGTGCAAAGCTGCAATTGCGTATGTCCAAATAATTGTATTTAATTACTTACTAAACTGCTTGAAAAACATTGACATGTTGCGTTAATATACGCTAAAAGTCTTTCTGTTTTGGCTATGATTATTAAGAATTTTTTTTTTACTTTACTGGTCCAACAAGGACACAATTCTGTGCTATTGAACGTCTATGATTCGCCATATGAGTAACCTGAAATAGTTCACTCTTCTAGGCTGGAAACATTTTTTCGCAATTTACAATCTCTCTCCTTGCATTTAATCGCAAGTTGGACTTAAATTCTTATATTTATTGCGTTTCTTGATTATTAGTTATGCCAGAGTTTTCGCTCCACGGCAAACAGCAATCCTGAATCCAGTCATAAGGTACCTACAACCTGAATGAATCAAGGCCTCTAGGTTAGCAGCTTAGTCCAAAGAAAAATGCCCTGTGAAAATGCAAAACTGGACTGAGCATTCAAAGTGACTTTGAAAACGATTCCTGATTGGAAATGAATCAGCAAAATTTTCAGTTCTTTATGCATAGCTGATAACTTATAATAGTTCTCTGCGTATAGGAAAGACGTCCATTTAGTGTCGAAGTTACATGCTGTTCTCATAGACCATCATACGTCCTAACATTGTTGAATTCTCAAGTAGAGAACGCCCAAAGACACGCGTAAAACACCAAAATGCTCATGCAGTTAACTGGGAACTCATTAATAGGTGCATGTATTTTTTTGCGAAAATATTCTGATCGCAATTACTAGGAGCATGCGTATTTCACGAAAAGATACCGAGACTAGCTTAAAATCAAAACATCGTAGCATCGTCTGTGTGTTTTTTTTTTTTTTGGTTGGGAGAAATTCTTTCAGGTACGTGTCTACTATTAGAACACCAATAGGTAACAGTAATTCAGTGTTTAGACAAACGCGTCCTGAGTGGCTCGGTCAAATAAGGCAACAACTTCTCTCGCAGACGGCCGCCAATCACGGGTGCGGGTATACCGTGTTGCAGTCTAACAGGCATTCAGATTTATTCGCGAAAAATTCCTGCCCCTACTTATGCCTGCTCCCTTAGGTATGACTTGTTCCCTTGTAATTGGCGGCCGTCTGCAAAAGAAGCCATTGCCATATATTTGGCTGGGGCATACAGGACGCGTTTGCTTCTTCATTGGATGGCTGTGATTGGTGTACTGACAGTAGACATGCACCTGCAATAAACTCAGCCAACCACGAAACACAGACCATGCTGGTTTGGAACTCTTTTCGCGAGTAATACATGGCTCTACTCATTAAATGTTAATATTATTTCGACAATTAATTACTATGTTTAAAATCATTTGAATAATATCTAGGCTAAGCACATGTACACAACTTTGTAATTCAGCGCTGCTTCCTAAGGCAATATACTACCTAGATTTCCATGTGTTAAATTTTTCGTTTACTTCCGTGATTTTAAAAGACTGCTGACATTGATTACAACGTGGTTATTTCACATTCTTCAGGACTGTTGTCTGGGTTTTTGTTCATTTTCTATTTGTTATATCAGAAACTCACTAGCGGTACAGAGTACCTGCATATACAGTAAATACATTTTGTTTACCTAGTGTGGGTTAAGCTTATGCTCAGCTGATTGGTGTCGGCGATAAGTGTTACTTTTATATGCGTTTGAATAATCCAATGAGTAGGGACTAGAAAAATTCGCGGATTCAATGACCTCCAGGATAAACTCCACGATCCTGTGCATACTCGGGCAAACGTCACCTGTTCATTGGCTGCTGACTTGTGAGGCGTCTCAATTGGGGGACTCGTGATTCGATATTGCTTTGACTGAGGGTCTATAATTGGCCTACAGCCCTCCAGGTTAACATTGAACCAATAGCAGAAATTGCATAAAAGTACAATTATTTGCATTTTAGCATATTGCGAAATGAATCCGCGAATTTTTCCGGTCTCTACAATGAGATATTTGTTTCAAGTGACATTAGTGGAATTCTAATTGCATCAATAGTAATGATACCTAAACATAACGTTTACGCAACAAAACAATGAAAAAAAATATTTTAGTGGAAAAAAAAATGTTTTCTATAGGCTTAACTTTGTAATGAAATACACCGTAAAATATTCAGTAAATTTACGAAAAGAAGACTACAGGAAAAAGTGGTTCGGATTTTTTTTTTTTTTTTTTTTTTTTTTTTTTTTTTTTTTTGTAAAATAACCAACGATTTGACGGACGCTTATTTATTTGCTGACTGTTCGTAAATTACAAAAAATTTCTATAAATTCTGTAAATTACGACACCAAGGTATGATTTAAATTTTTTCGTTGTTTAGTACTGCAAATAAGTTTTCTTTTTTTATGAGACTACCGCACTGCGCACAAAAAAAATTGAAACATAGCCTAAACAAAGAAAATTGGATTTGAAACCTAAAATAAATATTAATATCTTCCCGCTATTATTACATACTTATTCATCATAACTGTTAATCTCAACATTTGTGTAAAAAATTACCATTAATTCACGGAAAGTTTTTCAGCCTAGTTCCAAAAGAACACAAACATGTTTTCTTGTTAATGCAAAAGTAATGCGTAACAAGCTACGTTCGAATTGGGCCCATATAACTTATAACCGTTGTTAATTTTTTTTTAGGTTTCATTATTTGATTCATCTTTGTGAGACTTGAGTGACCACTGAAATTTTTAAGTAAAAACTTAATTTTTTGACGTTTAATTAACTTTTAAAAATAAGAGAATAAAAGTTTCTGGAGCGCAAAGCATTTATTAGCTTCGTTAACATTAAATTTCTTGAAATTCATAAATATTATTTAAGTTTGTACCAAAAATTGTTTGTAAGTAAAATATTTACGGACTAATCTTTGATAATGGGCAAATTTTTAGCTATACGTATTATAGGTCTGTAGAAATTGCGCGTGTTCGGCACTTATTTTATTACCTATACGCTACCAATATATTGATTTATTTGTAGGGTATAAGGCTACATTCTGTAGGGTATTCTGTGAAAATAAACATATTCGACTGTTATCATTTAAAATAGCATACTTACCCCCTGATAGCAGCAGCTTAGTTCCAACTCAATCTTTAGTGCATAACATTTCTCCCCTTATGTAAATATTAGATAGGCTATGGTTGATTGTTAATATTTCAGCCTACTAAGTTTATGTGTGTGTCATACTCTCAAAAAAAAATTTTCTAATATTAATGAGGCGAGTTCCTTGGCAGAATTTAAACAGGCTTCTGGTCTAATAAGTAGCTAAATGGCTCTTTAAACATAATAATGTTTTGTGGTCATTTTGATTTATCTCGAAGAATTATGTATATAATATTGTATGAGTTATTGTCAGTCCACGCAATGGATTCATTCCTTTCACCCAAAGTCGAATACTTTCACAAATAACATTATTGGATTGCCGTTATTTGCATGTATGAACATGAGTTTCATCAGAATTCATAAATTAGTTTTGTGGGTTAAAACCGAAGATTGTTAGGTACAACAGCTATAATAACCAGATTCCTACGGATTTCATATCTTTATATCAATTTGGTCCAATATACAAAAGCCGACTTGCTGATTAGAGCAAAAAAATTCAGAACTAAAAACTTGCGTACAGCTTTCTTTAATAAAATCTTCGATTTCTTGTAATTTTACCTATGTTTCATTATAGGTTCGTCCAAACGAACAAAAATGTATATAAACGCCTTTATTTCATAAATCCCAAATAAAACACGGGTGACGTCTAATGTAGTTAAAATTTTATATAATTTTTAACTTAGTTTTGTTGGTTTTGCTCTCTTTTATTACGAAAATTTTTTTTAATGTAATTAATTGTTAGAATTTTATAATCAAACCTTGGTCGATTTAAATTTACTAGCTAATGGTCTGAAATGTTTGGTTGGGCTTGTAGGCTGCCTATTAAAGAATAATACACAACTACCATCTGGTCACAGAAATACCTTAAGGTCTAGGTAATTTAAGTTGTTTATAAATAAAATAAATAAACTATATTTAATTCCATAGAGCTGAAAAAAAGACAATATTTCTTATTGCATTAGTTTATTTTTTCATAATGCAAGTAAGAAAATAACTTCATAGTACAATATAATTTAGGGTCTTTTTTTTTAAATCACGAGCATTAGTATTATTAGCTTAGCACTTTATCATGCATAGCTAACGCTAGTTCAAAGATAATTTATTCTATAATACGGTTTTCAAAATAGCTCTGTAATTATTGAAATACTGAACTGATGACTGTTTTCAATTAGAGTTGCCACACAAATAAATGTAATCAAAATTTATTCTAAATGATTGTTGCAACAAATAATATTAAGGAAAATATATTATAGTGTTACAGAATGTACCTCCTCAAAACGTCTTCCGCTACAGGTACCTGCCATCTTAAATAGTTTTAATTTTTCATTATCAATCAATAAAAATAAGACGGATTTATATGTTACCAACATTTCACAGACTTAAATTCACGATTACTTATGTATTTAATTGTTTTGATTTTTCCCCTCATTCAGCAAGGTCCGCAATACAAGAAGCTTGTTATGTCTTGCCGTGTTGTCCAGCGCTGTTTACCTGCTTGAGGTAATTTTTTTTTTGTCCTCGCTGCCAAGTCTAATTTTTATTATTCGATCAATATAGTTCAGTTTTTGTGCAGATGGTTGTGGTTTGTCAGACTTAATTCCTCCTCTGACTCTTTCTTTCTGTTTTCGACAACTGTCCTTTGCTTTGTTCCTGTGTTGTGCACACGTTCACGCAGTTTGTCTTGTCTGGTTTCTGCGACAGAATGGCGCGTGTCTATGAGCTCTCACCAAGTTACTTAACCTCTGTCACACCAAACCTTCAGAGAGCACAAAAAATGTTCTCTGGCTCGTGAGGAGGATGGATAGAGCGTCGCACTTCAGCGCGAAGATCCCCTCGGCCGCCTAGACAACGAGGATTGGAAGTTACCTGGCGCGACGTCGCCGTCGGACATTCGCGAAGGTCAGGGCTGCTTCTCTGCGCCGCGTTCAACTCTAGCCTTTTGCAACTGGCAGAATAACACCGGGGAACACCCAACGGTCGTTTCTCCCCGCGCGCGTGAAAGGATGTTCTGCAGCATTTCTTTACAGCCGACAAAACCTATTACTGCCGTGTTTTTATTAGTGTTCCGCGAATTTTCTCTGCGTTGGGACTGTATACCTGCTGCGAATCGACGTTTTTTTTGGTAAATATTACTCTTTGTTGTGGCCAATGATACGCCTTTTCTTGAAATCGTTAAGTTCAGATAATTGTTGAAAAGATCCTTTTTTTTTTCAAATATAGTAGCCATCGGTGTACATTTGCTTGACGTCATCAGGAGAGGGGGTGTGGGTTCCTTCTATCTTCTTATGGGCAGGAAAGTTACATTTGAAACTAGCAAATTTAGGGTAAAAATAATGTAATATCAAAGAAATCAGTTAATGGTGACAGCAAATTTCTGAGTGTAGAACTTATCAAATGTAAAGTTAATAATTAGTTATCTTGGGTGAAATGTGGATAAAGCTTTATAACGAATGCATACATTACTATAATAATTTATCATACTCTTTTTGCAAATCCATGGCAATTTCTTTAGTTAATGTAACCAATCATAAAATTAAATTGGCTGAAGAATAATACAAGGATATGTAAACAAACGTCTCTCGGTCACGAAAGCGACCTGTAGCTTAGTATCAAAAGAAATAGCTGCACTACTACACTATTAGTTGTTTTAATTAATAAATCCAGACTTTTTAGAAATGATGATGGTCTCCGCTCAAGCTCCGCCATCCATAAACATGCATAAATAACTTTACCATAGGCCTGCATAGTCCGTGCATATTCATTAGATACGTATTAACTTTGTAAAGATTTCCTTAGAAGTAGGTGAGTAGGCCTTAACAGGTCTTGAGTCATTCCCTTGAAAAGACGAGATGAAATTTATCAGGTATTCAATGTGAGACATAATTACCCAGTGTCGTTCTAAAGTTGTGTATGTACGTTTATTTTTCTCTTTCGTAATTTTGTGTCACACCACAGCCTACTTTACTCCGTGATGTGAATAATTGTTTATCGTCGATTAATTGAGCTGGTTTTGAATCTCAGCTTGATTTCTCTCCACCGTGTGATTATTTTATGTCACGACTCATATTTTAGTCTAAATTATTACATAGGATGTGTGCCAATTACTTAGGCCTACGCTGTCACATGTACCTATATTTACAATAATTGCAAAGAAAACATTGGTTATCAATAGATTATTCTCTATTTGCAGATATATGCTTGCCTAAATATAATATGGTGGCTATTTAACGGAAATGAATGAAGTCTTAACGTTTCCAACAAATATGAATTTTGAATTAAGTTAGCCAACAGACATCAGCCCTTTAATTTAGCACCAAATATAAAACATGTTAATATCTATAAAAATATTTTTATCATATGAAACGTTAATTTTGTAATTTTGAGGGTTTTTTCTATATTTTTTTAGCAAGAATTAATTTTGATTTGTTGGCGCGCATTTCAACTTTGCATTGAAAAGCGTATTTTATCAAAAATGTCTAAAAACAGAAGTATTTAGAATTTTCCTCTTTTTTAAATTATCGATAGTAACTTATAAAACAAAAAAATTTGAAATTTGATTATTTTTAGTAAAGAGTATAACCATTTTACTCAGGCCTACAAGAAAGAATAAATTTGTTAGTAAGAAATATTTTAAAATTTATCTCTTAGATCAATATTAGGCGAATAGCTGGTTGATAAGCACTAAGTAGCATTATTTACTAATTTCCTTAAACAAATTCAGCAATAACACAATCACGCTAAACAATTCGCTACATCACAACAAACTCTACTCTACTCTACTAATATATGGTTATATTATTGTTTCTTTATTAAAACTTCAATATTTTCTTAGCTGATTAAAAACTTTTTGTAGTGTGTTTTAATGCCTACTATCTGGATGAAAAAAATGTTTATTTTAAATATATGTTTACATACGCTTGAAGTATCTTAAAAATAGCCACAACTATCCATTTCAGCAAAAATGTATTTTCAATTTAAACCTCAACTCTTCAGTTTTTTACTTTGGTCTCATAAATATAAATTATGCTTTAAAAATATCATGTATATTGAAATAACGTGCTGTATTTAAATAGCCTATAATATTCACTTAGAGATAAAACTGTTTTACAAACACTTTTACAATTATTTTGAACAATTTAGGTACTTTATTCTTTCTTTTTTTCAACCAGTGTTCAAAAAGTCTAGTTTTGGTTCGAGGTTTTACTTCATCAGTATTCGAAATTTTGAATTTGGTAGGAAATACAATTTTAATTACGAACGAATTAAGTTTTGGTTGTTTAACATCAGTACCTAAGTTTGAATTTATTTATAAAATACTATACTGAAAGTAAGAGAAAACAGTTATTTAAATTACTTTACGAAATTATTTTTACGAAAAAATAATTATTTTAATTAAGGAAATAATAATTTTGTAGGACATGAAATAAATGAAAAAGTTTTTTTTTTCTTCCAAGAATGAATCTACAAAAAAGTAACTACGGACTTTAAAATTCCATGTTTATGACAAAACAACTACTATGTAGGTATACATGATTATGAGTAGTGGTGAGCGCTAGGGCATCTTCGCATCTGGGGAGGATCTAGGTACCATTTTTGTTTAAGATCAACATTTAGGTTCAATAGGCTCCTTATTATGAACATCCAGTTGGAACACAAAATACATAACTCAGATGCTCCGTGGAAAAAAATAACTGTCTTGGTCGCCACTCAAAATCTTTGAACTTTTCACCGAGCTACACACTCTAATTTTGTTGTTTTTTTCAAACATTATTGTGAGTCTTTTTTTTTTTTCAGTGAATATTTTGACTAATTACTATATTGCGGCCCCAAAAGATATCAAAGTGCTTTCCAGCATGAAACATATTCCCCTATATTAAGAAAGGACATAGATTTATTCTTTAAATGATTCATGAAATGGATAATTTTTATTTAATACAATTTCATGTAAATACACCATTGCAGTTTTGCACTGTTTTTAATGGAAATAAAAATATTTTAGACAACACAACGACGACACCGACGAACAGAGTAGAATTCCTTTGACAAAACAGTTGCGACGTTTCAGGAACTAGAATCTGTTCCAATCATCAGGCACAAACAGATTTCATCGTTGTGTTCGTATATTTGCTGCGTTGTTTCGGTTTTGTTTTCTGCCTGCATTTGCTGTTGTTGTTGAAACTGCCTCGTCGTTGTTAGCCCACTGTGTTTGTCAGTGCTGCGATTATTTTTTTCATGACTAAATTTCATCCACGGAATTTTTGTGCTATCTGATATTAAAGTCTCAATGTGTTCGTCTGTGCTGCCGTCGTTGTGTTGTCCATAATACCTGTTTAGGCACATAGTTGTGTTTATATGTCTGACATAGCTGATTTAGGCTTGTTAACTGTGGGTTTATATATTTATTTTTATTTCTTAAATTGCGTTCTTGGATTATTCTCCATGACGAATAGTGCAAAACTGAAATGGCTTACGTCCAAGAAATTGTATTAAATCAGGTTATAGGTCATAGGTTTGTTGTAAGTCAATTTCAAATAACATAAATATTTTTTTTGGTTTCGACGTTTGCTTGCAAGGTACCTCCTAAATGTTTTTTTTTTTCAACCAAAGTAGGAAACTGTGTCAGCTATGTTTCAGTATGAATTTTTTTTCTCGCGATCGTAACCTCCTACTCCCCCCCCCCCCCCAAAAAAAAAAATATTGGGCGTTGCACTGGCGAGTTCTGTCGAGCGTTGAACCGAACGAGGTGCGCGCCAAATGCGTGCTCGAGGCAGCAAATGAAACGTTGGACTTGTCGATGCTGTAACTAACTGGTGGTGGTGGTTGGGGAGGGGGGGGGGAGGGTGGTAGGTGCGGCGGATTGCAAGTCGTGCACACTTTCGCGGAGCTCATTGCGAAATTCAGCGCCACGCACGGCGGATGTCGAGATACGAAGCCCTCCCCTTCGTCGGCAAACATTCCCGCACGTCGGCGGGCATGACCACGATACAGAGCCTCTGGCCTCGTGCTCGTGATAGGAGTCCGTAGGCGCCGCGCCTCTAAGGGCCACGCCAGCGAGCCCCTCATATATCCTTGTCACCTCTATTCGCGGCGGTGGATTGCCTCTGTGGGCCTTTTCAACGACAACATCATCATTTAGCGGCATGATTGTTTTACAAGCATGGCCTAGCGTCCTATCGGCAACAGACACGAATGCTTGCAACAAACAATGCAGGGATCTCTGGAAGGAATCGGCTGTTACACGTAGCGGAGAAACGTCCTAGATATTTTCAGGAATGATTGCGGGAATGAAGGCCCGTCTACAATTGCAATGTCCCAAATTGTGTTCGACGGACACTGATCGCTGATTGGACCACGTGACCCTCTGACGTCATGGGTGGTGTGGGTGATTTTCCGAACTCTCCTGGTCAAAATGTGTTGGTCAATTTGAACTTTTTGTTCCAATCTATGTTTTGGTAGCAAAGAAGAAGAACACTCGTGATATTTAAGTGTTTCTGGTTTCCGTTTCGAAAGGGTTGTCTGAAAATAACGGACGGTGTGGTAGGAAGCGAAGAAGACCGAAACAAAATATTGATCAGCATTGTCCGTTTCCGACCGGCGCTTTTCAAAGACAGAACACACTAATTCGTTTCGAATTCATCTATTAGCATTTACTTTGGCCTTAAATACTAAATAAATATTACTATACTCACAAAACTTTCACAAGTTAAATTAATCGCCAATAACTTAGCTGGATATTAATTTATGATGCATGAAAACAATCGAAAAACATTTATTTTGGCGCTCTACATCGCAATCTGGTGACTACTTTATAAATAATTTGATTCAGACAACGAACATCGCAGTTTTAGACAGGACAGTTTTCTGTACGACAGTGTGACGTCATCAACAGTTAGGATAAAGACACGGACCGCCTATAGGTTCGGACTGTTTCAGACGGTCTTAAGAGTCCAGTGTTCGGTCAATACCGGATGCATGAGCTACAGGATGTGCCTGTCACAGCTCCCATAGGGCTGGTTAGCATATTATGCTGCGAATATGAAAACAATGTTTTCGTGGGTGTGCAAAGGCACAAAATGGACCTATACCTAATCACGCTGTCACTAAACTCAGACACTGGATCCTGCAGCAGACCCATAACAGGGAGTTCTTCAGAGCTCGGGCACTTCCACCAAGTAGAGCAGGCGTGCAGCCTGCTCTTGGGTGTTTCACAGGCCGTTGTCCGGGGAAACAGTGGACACACCTCCCACGAGCGCAGAACCTTCAACGAGACTTCGCCTGGTAAACTCTGTGGTCCACTGGCTAACCTAACACGGACTATTGCCCAGACCACTAGTTCCACTACGTCATCAGCGATCTCTGCCGTTCATGCTGGGATTCTCATAGTCAGTAAATCCGAGGACGATGTAGCCTAGGTTATATTCTCACTCTACAGACACATCTGCAATGACTGCGACATCCCTTAAATGTTGAATCTCCTAATAAACTGTAAAAAAACGAAATTGCACGATTCACAAACACTCCATTGTTTATTAATTGTATTTATTGCAAACATATTTTCTATCATTTGTGTAACAAATTACGTGCCGCACCTCAACGTGTGTAATCCACATGGTTAGCATATGTTCGTTAATGCTTATTTATCTTTCAATTTTCAGTATGTTAACACTTGGAGAGTTGTAGTTACAAGTGGTTTTTAGTTGTTCTCGAAGTTCTCTTCAGTTGTTGTCTGTATTTGCAGACGTGCTGTTTATCCTCGGTCGGCCCACGGCAGCCCCCCTGGCCCCCGATGATGACCGGCTCTTCATCCTGGGAACTCGAGACAGAGTCACTCCCCGCGATGCCCCAGGGAGAGAGATGGTCCTCACACGAGCAGTGGTAGAAGATGAGGAGGGGGGGAGAGAGAGGTTTGTCGCTCGGTCCGTCGACACGACGGGCACGTCCAGCGACCAGCGTTGTCGCCCCGGACGTGCTTCGTCGCCGACAAACAAATCCCCCGCCATTCGAGCGAGCGATGAGGTGGTGAGGAAGGGGGAGGGGGGAGGTGCAGCGATTGCAGACGCCACGCGCGCTCCGCGGGCAATAACCCCCAAGCGCACCGTCGCTCCGCGAGCAGTCTGCCCTTTCGCGCTGTTTACATCTGCGCTGCCACACGCGCATTTTTGTATTTTTTATTACCGTCGTTCCCCCCGAGGCCCCGACTCACGTAAGCCAGCGTTCTTCCGGCCTTGGTTGAGGGGTTAACGCTCCGTGGAGCGGCGATCAGGGTCCGGCGGCAATCACACGCGCGCTGTATATCTCTCTCCTTGTCTTGTCTCGGGCCGCGGGGCTCGTAGTGCCGCCCGGTGGCAGTCGCGACGTCGCGACGGGAGGATGAGGCAGCTGTGGTGAAGATACAACACAACCCCCTCCCCCCCCCCCGGCTACACACGAGGAACATGCTGACGGACTGCAAGGAGTGCCTGGGGCTCCGCTACCGGGTCATGGGTGAGTTCGGCGACGTCTTCTCCCGGTGCAGTCTGCGTACCCGTCGACGATAGATACCTACTCGCTTTGACAAGAACTGTAGTCATGCGTTCGAAATTATTAATTTATTGACATATAGAGACCGGAAAAATTCGCGATTACAATGGCCTGTAGGATATACTCCATGATCCTCTATGCACGCGGGCAAATTACATTTGCTCATTGGCTACTGACTCGTGACACCTGTTTAACTGGGACGCTAGTGATTCGATACTTCTTTCGTTAAAGGTTTTTCACTGGCCGAGTGTCATTCAGATAAACTGTGGCCCAATCACTGATGCGGTAAAAATGCAAACGTTTTTGGTTTCTAGCCTATCACGAAATGAATCCGCGAATTTTTCCGGTCTCTATTGACGTAACATTTGTACTATTTCGTAATGAAATGTCACACTAGAAAAAATAAAATAACTGTTAGACGTCGTACCTTGACCGGAGTAACGTGGCTGAGACGTCAAATTAAAAAATATATATATCACGTAGCCTACTCATTTTTTTGGAACCCGGGAAAGATCTCGAGGTTTTCCTTACAAGTCGGTTGAACTTCCAAGCTGGTTTAGCGAACTTAATCAGCAAGCAGATTCTCTCGTTAATCTGGAGATATTGAACTACTTGTAGGATGCAGTAGTTTAATGGACGTCGAAAAAAAATATTTTTTTTTTTCAATCAGTATGCTTTCCAATAAAATTTAGCTTCTCTGCAAAAAAAAATGACAATAAATTTTGGTGAAACTTAAATTAATCAAACCGTTTTTGGGGATGAAATTTTAGGTACCTATACAAAGTGTAGGAAGTGCCACTAACACAAAATAAACTCAAAATATATTTTTTTAATGTAGTATAGAAATAGTTTTACTTTTTTCAGCAAAATTTAAAACTGATTATTACAGTAAAAACATCAAAGACTTAGGTTTAGGGGGTTTGCATTTTCTTTTAGCTCTCCAGTTTGTGTCTGTAAAGAAAGTTTTTCGCAATAAATACAGAATAATTTAATCGCAATCATGCGTGCTCGGGAAATTATGTTTGGTTGTATTATATTCTCTGTAAAACAAGTCGAGATAATTTTATTATTACTTTTGTTATGCTCCAGTTCCGGCTCTTTTAAAGTGGAACCATTCATGTAAATTAAACATGATAACGAACATTGTTTATGAAATTCCACATCCTTATTCTTGGAAATTTAAAAAGAATATTGTCTGTCTCGGCAGCTAGCATAACCAAGTTTATTCCTTTTTGCTTAAAATTGTAAAGAATTATTTACTTTGCAAATATCCCAACATAAAACTTAATTTACTTTGACGTTAACTCTGGTCTGCCTACCTACAATAGAAATAGATTTGGCCCCAGAAGAAGTAAAAACAGTTTCTGGTTTGAAAGTTTAAGTGAAAGGGTAAATTTTTTATCTTGATAGTCAGTGGTCTTTTTTTTTTTTTTGGACTTTGTGTTTAAACACTTTAATTTAGCCACTGAGTGATATTACATAATATTACCGATCGTTGTATTTCTGTCCTGAAACCTTTCTTTTAAATGTAACTGAAATAATAATGTTAAATTAGAGATAGGCTATTTGTTAATTTATATATTTACGTTAAAGCAACTTTATCGCTACAAATAAATGTTGCAGTAATAATGGGTTTGGATTCTTGCCCGGGGAATTTATGCTCTGTGTTATCCCAGTACCTACACAAGTTAAAGTTATTTATTTACCAATCCCTGGATAGTTTTCAGTATTAACTGCGCAAATTTATAAGCATAATAAAACAAATTAAAGACCAATTGAATAATAGATTATCTTTTCCATGGCTTATAAAAATTAATGATCGCATTAAACATCCATCAATTTAAAATTAAGCGACAATAAAATATTCATTATCGTTTCCAAAACATTTTTCATATATGGAAAAATTAACATAATATTTTTGTGCCAATTAACTTTTTGTTTTCTAGTATTACAAACTATTTCTTGGCAAATTATTTCCAAAAGATTTTTTTTAAGTTTTTTAAAAAAATCCAGTTTGGCAGTACCTACTGTTTGTTGACTGCTCGCATGGGAACTTATCACGACTGTAATGTGGTCCTCCTTTCTTCTGCTCATTGGTCAAAGGTAAATGTGGATGCAACTCAGCACTACCAACTACACTGCGCCAATTTATCACAATTTCTATTTCTTGGTATGCTTCACTCAGTTTTGTAGAACGCTAGATAGTTGAGCATAACTATCTAGGAGATATAAATGAGGTAAAATATATATATATTAGTCTCCGGAATAGTTGACTCGAGATGACATCATAATTTGAACGAAGAGATAAATTTTATATATCCATACTAATATTATAAAGCTGAAGAGTTTGTTTGTTTGAACGCGCTAATCTCAGGAACCACTGGTCCGATTCAAAAAATTCTTTCAGTGTTGGATAGTACATTTATCGAGGAAGGCTATATGCTATATTATATTATCAATAACATTAGGGATCCTTACTAAAAGTCCAATTTAGAATCAAATGCGTTGTAGGGGGTTAGATACAACATGCAGTACACGTACGAAGTGTGTGTTGACAATGCCGCAGGCGCTAGAAGTTTATTTCCTATTGCCTATTAACATTGTTGCCACGCACTAGATGCCTTATCATTATTAATTTTCCCATACAAGTAAAACACACCCGTGTGATATTAACAACGAAGCAATCAGTCAGTACCCTCATAAGAGTTCAATTAGTATTTAAATACTTTTTATCACTTTAAATCGCAAATCTAAACTATTTCTTTTTTTCCTCTCTCTGTGTTTAATTTGTTTTTTATTGCCCTTTTTTTCAAGTATATATATTTGACAGACTTGAAACTTCACAGTAATGTTCCTTATGTTACGCAGGATGACATTTTCCGAAGATTAGATCCCATGGGTGGTTAAAACCAGGCAACAGTGGGTACTTTGTCTGCATGAGAACAGGATTTTTCATTGTTCATGCCTTCTGCGTCTCCATGGCAACGGGCATCGCGCGGCAGTGGCGTACCCACAAGGAGGGGCATGTATAATGAGCGGCGCAAGAGTGATCTGCCTGTAGACTGCCGTAGCGAAGTACGGGTACATCAGTTGTACGTTGCGTGCAAGATTCGGGAAACCATCGGTGCTATTCATTTTCTCTCCGGTACATTATACAGCATTGTCATAAATTTTCACTGAATTTTTTTTATTTACCATTACTGTAAATGGGAGATGTGGCTTAATTTTTTTTTCCATTAGTGCCGTGCGAAGCTGGGTCGGGCAGCTAGTACTTATATATATACATATATATACATACACATATATATATATATATAGAGAGAGAGAGAGAGAGAGAGTGAGAGCATCCGTATTCTCGGGTTTATACGGCTGTAGTGTCCCGTTGTTTCTTCCCGCGCAGAGCTCAGCACACAAACCGAGCTGTTTAACCAGTTCACGCCCCCGAGGTTCTATCGATCAATAGCCTAAATTGTATCTCCCTAGTAACAACTAAAATTTCCGCTGTCTCCTTTCAAGGATAATTTTTTTGTCCTCAGATACCTCTCCTGTCGGGTACCGCATGTCGTCGTCACTTCATGCGTGCACAGTTTGAGCGATAGTCGCAAACTACCCCAGCTGAAACTACTTACTTTCAAGTATTCACAAAGTTCATTTAAATGCGTCTAGTACAACAAAAATTACTATTTCATTACATCTCATTAAACCAATCTACTGGTAAAATAATATGCTAGTTGCATCTGCACAATTAGCTTTTACCCGTCGTTGATGCTTTGGTTTTCTATTGCGTAACCTAGCGATCCGGAAAAACCCTGCACGCAAAATGATATCGTTATAACATATTTATAGTTTATCCCTTAAAGAAAACAACTACTCATTCCTCGACAGCTTTCGTAGTAGCTACGTAAGTTCGCGTTTTTCTGGAATTTTTTATAAGTTATGCAAGTAAAATGCATTTCCACAAACTAGAATCAAGAATTTCTTTGTAAATTTTTTATATTTATAGCTTACGCCTAATGTGAATGTAAAGTAAGCACGAAGTAGCTAATTGATGTAAAAACGTTACTTCATAATAGTAGTAAGTATTTATTAATTAATTTATTTTTTATTTTATTTATTTATTTATTATTATTTGAGTGCCTACCAACAGTCAAAGCCTTTAACAGGTAGGCACTAAACAAATATTACATAAAGAAACAACAATAACATACACAAAACACAATGATAAACACAACAATAAAAATGGGACAACACAAACATAAACACATGACAAAGGACCCTTATAAGATTAAGTAGCTAAATTTGTCAAATTTAAATTAATTCTTATCAATGAAATAACAATAAAACATTATTTACATCAGAAGTTATCTTAACTGCAAGAAAATTAAGAATTCAAAATATCTTTCATAGAGAATTTTGCCCTTTGGTAAGGGTCTAAATCTTTCAAAATATCATTACAATTATCAGTACACCGTTTTGATAGCTCATTTTTTATGTGATACGTTCGAAAGGGTCGCATTGTTCTATGATTGAATGAAGGAACTCGAAGACCAATTTTGTTTAATATTTCAGTGCTGTGGTAAACATTTATAAAACAATTTATTACAAAAACAGTATCAGAAACTTTCCTTCTAAACTGCAGTGTATGCGTGTTCAGGGTTTCAAGGATTAGATCGTAGTTAAAATTCTCTGAATTATCATCTATTAAATGTTTGTTATAAATGTATCTGAACAATTTTTTTTGTATATTTTCAAGTCTATTTGAGTCAGTGGTAGTTATAGAGTTCCAGATGACAGAGCCATCCCCTAATCTCGATCTTACTAAGGTAAATAATAATAATAATTAATAATAGTAGTACTAATAATATTGAGTAGTTTTAAAGTTATAAATAGACGAATATTATTGAAGGTGAAAATTTTACCTACGTTCCGATTTTTAAAAATAAAGTGAGCTAGTCTTTCAGTAGCCTACTTGCCAGTGATGTAGCCTATAAATATCTAACCTCGGTAACTAGCAAACTCATGTTGTTCTCAGCTTCAAATAAACTTATAATACGAAACTCGGACACTAAATTTAATTTGGAATCCTTTAAAATAACGTTGAGCGTAATAAATATACGAAAAGTATTCATTTTAAGGGAAAAAGTTTACTTTTTAATATTTTAAAAACCTAACTATAATTCTGTTTAACAACGTGGTACTATTGGTTTCTCAGGGCTAGTCGAACAACAGGAGTAGGCCTACCGAACGCGTGGCATGTAAATTCTTCAAAGCTGACATGTGACGTTTACCCCTAGACCGAGAATATCATTGCTTGCCTTTTGAGGTTATACTTTTTTTTTTGGTGCGTGAAGGATGAAATTTTAGTATGCACCAGAAATGCAAAATAAATAAATAATAAGTGTGCATTAAACAACGGAAATTTGATAGGTTGGAAGTCCAATGCGCATGCGTGCAGAAACTGCTATAGCCATGAGCCTAAATCATCAAGATGGTGGACACACGTAACATGCACCCGTGCATCTTTCACGAATGGATGTAGTACTAAGCGTATTGGTGTGCCAATGTAACCGTTATGGTAGGGATAGGTACTATCCTGGAATACATTTTTTAAAGTTGAATAGACATAAGAAAATATAATACGTAGTAATTTTAAAAATACCTATAATTTACTAGCCAGGAAAATTGTGTTGAGACGGACAAGTAATCAAAGTTATTTAATATTTGGTTGGTTCTAAAAACATTACGAACGTGGCGCTAAATTAAGGTATTTTTCAAACTTAAAGTTTGCAGTTCACTAGATCCCAGTCTTTGTACTTGATTTTCGACAAGGAATTTTTTTTAAATACTGTCCCATCTTGTAAAAATTCACTAAACTTTTAATACTATAAAGTTCTCGCATACGTCTATGGCAATACTAAAATATTGAACTGAAACATTTTAAAACATTAAGATTTTGCTTAAACTATTGAAATCAGTCTTTAAATACTTCATAAAAAACAAACCTTAACCTTATTGTCTTATTGAGTTGACTTCATATTGTTATATAATACTATTATTACATTTTATTGTTATTAAAATAAGAAAACAAATTGTAGTGACGAAATTTGAACCCCATCCCTTCAGGTTAACAATCACGCGTTCTACCACTAAGCTATGACTATCGGTAAAATGTATTTAAAATCTTGTGATTACTCTTTACTATTACTATATTGCTGAACAAAATATAAGTATTTCAGGGTAATTTCCCTATCATAAAGTTTCATTTGGCACACTTATACGTATGATATGTACCATAATACTTTACGAAATAGGCTATACACGGGTTTAAGTTGCTACACGTGGGTCCGCCATCTTTGTCGCACATTTCCGTACATGGAATTCCGTTCCACTTTCATGAAGTTACAGTACTCCAAAAAAAATTCCGTATACCGAGATGTGAGGTTTTTATACATCCAAAATTATCTGTACGGTAACAAAATAAGATAGAGCAAAATTGAAAAAATTACAGAACGAAATCGTCGTCAATATTTATGCAACGTTTCCATATTATTTTAAAACCTAGACGTACGTATCGGTTTTGTCGATAGTTTCTCCGATTCAAAGTTTAGTTTTGTGTTCAAATGCCACTGGTATCCAAAGCATCGCGCCGGAATGAGCTGGAAGGAATGGATTGGAACAGTTGTTTGCTCGGCTCCGCCTGTTCACGGCCGGAGCGCGCAGCCCTCGCTCCGATACGTTCGGCAGCGGCCGGCTTTAATTAATAAATTAAAATGTATGCGATCCGGTCGTTAGGCCGGGCCGGGGAACCACGACGCGCATGCGCGCTGCCTGGTTGGGGAGTGGGGGGAGGGAATGAGGCGAGCATAGGGGATCGGAGTTATCCCGCACCCGCCGGGCGGGTTGCGTTCATTTATTCATTAGGCGCGGGGCTCCGTTTGGAGAGCAGATATTACCCCCCACCACAACCACCACCTCCCCCTTCTCCCTCCCCCCGTGTTTCCCTTATCCGCCCCTTTTACCCATCCCTCGACCGTTTCTGTGCACGCTGTAACAGTAACGTCAGTTCGCGGGTTTTTTATGGATTTTTTTTTTTGTTATTTCTGCTAGTAAAATGCATTTCCACCTAAATGGTGTAGTATCCTTTTGCCATAAGCGTGTTCCAAATGGCAGTCAAACATGTGATACGATCTGGAAGATACCCTGTGGTTAAATATGTTTATGACATGGTTAGTTTTTATTTAATTGTTTTATATCATAAACTATTTTAAACCCGTTAAAACTATAGCATTAGATAAAATTTTTTAAATTAATCTTTAATATTTGTACGTAAGTTATATCATGTTTATCTAATGTGTCAATTTATTGTTGTTATTTTTCAAATTGCTAGTTATTTGTTAGTTTAGTTTGTATTTTATTGTATTTGTATGTATTTTTCGTTTTCTTGGCTAGAGTTTTTATCAAGCTAATCTTGCATGTACCTACTTAGTAGAGATGTATTTATGTGGTTAAGTGTAGAAGACAAGGTGGCACATCATAACTACGCTACTTAAAATAAGACAATAAAATAAATAAACAAATAAAAATAAATTAAATAATTAGTTAAACGTTTCTATTTCTAATTTTTGTAAAAATATATGGAAAAAAAGTTTTTAAAGTTCATTGAAAAAGCTAGCTTCGCCTATGAAAGGCTATTTATGAAAGGCTTCATGTTCACAAATAGTCAAGCTCTCTTAGTTGTGCCAACTAGTTGTAGCCTGCGAGGATCTTCGTCGCACTTGTCGTCGCGGGCAAATTTCGCGTCGATCACCCGAACACGACCTAACTGCGCGCATGTCCTCGGATATTGCAGGCCGACGCAGTACACCAGCGCGCATGGTAATGTGCGTTTCACAACTTAATGTCGGTTTGAAAGGCGCGGACGTGAAGCTTGAATACCTCGGGTTTTACGGAGACCCTCGTCTGGAAAAATAAAAATTTGGATAAATTCCAAGAGTACCTGGAACTTAACTTTCGACGACGATTTTTGCTAATTTGTCTTACGAAATTTTTATATTCTTTCCTGATAAATTTTCCTCGGGTCAGTTTTATGAATGCTTACGATCATATTCCGGTGTAATCTCGTTAAGTATAGGCCTACGTGGCAATAAAATATCTGGAAGTTTTTTTAAAATATGAAATGATGAATTGAAACTGTTATTGACCAGTTCCTTATTTCACATGAAAGTAAATATTTTGAATTTTCTTTTCCCAGTAATGTCCAGTATTTGAAGATGTCACCAGACAAGCGAGTGAAACTGAACTGGAAAGCACCGGTGGGGCTCCGACGGGCGACGGCGCAGGAGTCACCCCTGATTGGCGGCGAGTCGAGTTCCGCTACGACACAACCTCTCAAGGACTCATACTCAAGTTCCTGGGTGGCCGGCATCGCTGACACTTCGCGCTGGGAACAATCACTGCAGATGCGAAAAATCGCCCTTTTGAGGACCTGGGGACACACTCTTCCTTCATTAGCTCATGACTAGGGACTAAAAAAATTCGCGGATCCAATGACCTCCAGGATAGATTCCACGATCCTGTGCATACTCGGGCAAACGTCACCTGTTCATTGGCTGCTGACTTGTGAGGCGTCTCAATTGGGGGACTCGTGATTAGATATTGCTTTGACTGAGGGTCTATAATTTAGGCCTACAGTCCTCCAGGTTAACATTGAACCAATAGCAGAAGTTGCATAAAAGAACTATTATTTGCATTTTAGCATATTGCGAAATGAATCCGCGGTTTTTTCCGGTCTTAACTCATGACTAGGGGCAGGCATTTTTCGTGAATAAATCTGAACGCCTGTTAGACTGCAACACGGTATACCCGGACCAGAGTGTTTCTTCCTTGTGATTAGAGGCGATCTGCGAGAGAAGTCTTTGCTTATTCGACCGAGCCACTCAGGACGCGTTTGCCTAAACACTGAATTACTGTTGTTGGTGTTCTAACAGTAGACACGTACCTGGAAGAATTTCGTCCAACCAAAAACACACAGATGATGCTACGGTGTTTTGATTTTAAGCTAGTCTCGGAATCTTTTCGCAAAATATGCATGCCCCTTCTCATGACTTTTAGAGACCGAAAAAAAATTCGCCTTCTTTCAACGGACCTCTATGACGGACTCCCCAAATCCCCTACAAAATGCTCAGGCAAATGCCGCCTGCTCATTGGCCGTTGACCCACGAGACCTGTCAACTGGTCTGCTTGCGATTCTATATTATTGTTTTGGTCGAAGGTTTCACCACTGGCTCAGTTTTAACGCATATGTAGGGGCAGGCATGTTTCGCGAATTAATCGGATGGCCTATTAAACTGCAACAAAGTATACACGTACCAGTGGTTTCTTCCTTGTGATTGGCGGCCGTCTGCGAGAGAAGTCGTTGCCTTATTTGACCGGGCCAATCAGGACTTGTTTGATTCCGCACTGACTCACCGTGATTGGTGTTGTAAAAATCTGCATTGACCTTAAATAAAATCACTCAATTAAGAAACACAGAAGATTGCTACAGTTTTTTAACTTTCAGCTAGTCTCGGAATCTTTTCGCGAAATATGCATGCCCCTACGTCTATGCAGTAACTATAACAGCTACAGTAACTGGTTTAAATTACCGATCGTTGAATTCCTGGCAATTGAGTTTGTTTTCTGCACAGTAATTATTTTTTTTTTCGTAAATAGATCAGAAATACTAATGCAATATTATGGATATTTGTACATTTACACGAAGGAAAAAAAAATTACTGTGTTCAGATTATTACCCGGGCATTTATTCTTTGTGTTGTTCCAGTACCTCCAGTAGTTCACGTTAGTTGTAAATAGTTCCCGGGATAGCATTCGAGTATTAAAAGCGCACATTAATAAGCATAATAAAACAAATTAAAGTTCAATTATTGAGCTTCCGAAAACTTTTCAATGGTTTAAAAAAAATTATGCTTGAAAGTAACATCAATTAAAATTTTTAAATTATTCGCTAATTTTCGTAGGAAATAGTATTATCTCGATAAAATAAAGTAGGTATTTCATATATGCAATAATAACCATAGCCACATGCTGTACCAAGTTACGATATCTTTCGTGTGGTATTACAAACTACCTCTTGGGAACTAACTTCCAAAGGATTCTTTTGTAGAGAAAAATATTTTTGAAGTTTGCACATGCGCTTGTTCCTATACAGTCAGCTGTGAATGCCTTGAATTTTATATTTGCTACCAGCGCACTCGCATTCCCCGTTGTTCAACCAGCAGCGTAGAGAGCACTGTTTAGACAGTCCCTGCATATTTCCCACATAGTTAGTGCTACCTGTTATGAATTTCATATTTCGTTCAGAGATTTTGCGTGTTCCAAATGGCAGAATTGTTTGAAGAAACAGTAACACGCACAATTTTTTTCTTTACTGTGTGTGTTTTTTAAGAGTGAATACTATTTATCTTCAAAATTTGTCTTCTTTCTCTCTTTATTCTCTCCTCTCTCTCTCCCTCTCTCTCTGCCATGTTACCCCTTACATACAATATAGTTATTAGTCGAGGTTTGAATTGCCAAAGAAGTTTCACTTTTATCATGTGTACTGAGTTACACGCGATATTTTTTTTTTGGAGTGTGTGTGTGTTTAAATGGAGACTCGGCACAGATAATCCTCGGCTCTTGTCTTCCCAATGCTTCCTCGACGACAATGACAGAATGGTTGGTTCTCCAGGGGCATCGCTCTGGACGACTGATAGCGCATGGCCGAGGTCGAGATAACGAGAAGGGGGGTTGGAGAAGACCGCAGCTGGTATCTGCCGCGTTCCCAAGGAGAACGTTGCCTTGATGTCCGGGCGGTCAATCCCCCGGACACTTCCCTAGTCCGTGCGTTGTCGACTCTTCAGACCGCCGATAAGCCTGCGTCCACACTCTTTTGCGCAACCGAGGGGAAGAATGGTGCCCCATCCAAACTTGCACCAGTAAAAAAATATAGATACATGTATATGCCTCACAGTGTGCCGTGCAGGCGTGTTATTTAATTTTATGTGTCTCGACGAGCCGCGTGACTCGTCTTTGGACCGCTGTCGACACCAACAATCACGGCCCAGTGCAGGGGTTGCTGGTCGCGGACAAAGCGCCGAACAAAATCACAGCTGATGTTCACAACCTGCGCTCGCGACCCACCCTCGCACCACCCCGCAATCGCCCTGCTGCTTCTTTTTTATTTCAATTATTAATTAACTAAAATAATTGAGGTATTCTTGTTTTATCAGTAGAGACCTGTAAAATTCGCGGATTCATTTCGCGATAGGATAGAGTCCAAATACTTTTGACATTATTTTGCTTCAGGGGCAATGAAAAATCTTTAACAGAAGAATTAGCGTATCACGATCATTCCAGTCAACAGGTGTTACGAGTCGGTAACAAATCAGCAGATGTAATTTTCACGAGTTCTTAAAGGATTATGGAGTTTATCCTTTAGGGATTTGAAATCGCGAATTTTTTCGGTCTCTATTTATCAGTTATACGTGTTTGTTTTTCCAAGTAGCATTTATTTGAAAGATTTTATGTTAAATTTGTTAATAAAACAATTTTTTTTAATTTTATTTCGTTTTATTTTTTATTGTCTTTATATAATTCCATGTAGATGCAAGAGAATATACATGTTGCGAATTTGTAACAAAAAAAATTGTAGAATCTGTTTGCTTGATATTTGGCTTGTCTCACTCGAGAGTCTGCTGACCTCTGGACAACAACAAAGACAACCGTAGTCTTCCTAAGATAAAAAAAAAAAAGTCTCGACGTCATTCGGCGCGAGCAGTCTGTTTCATCGCTGGATTTGTCTGTGCGTAGCTGTGATGTCATTGTGTTGTACAGATTATCTGTTAGGAATCATCGCTGGGTTTGTGTGTAAGTCGCTGTGCTGTCCAAGGTTGTTGTTGTTTTGTCTGCGGTTTATGTTCTTGTTGCGATTGTCTCGTCGTTGTCAGCACACTGAGTTCGTCTGTGCTGCCATAGTTTCGTGACTAAATTTCTTACTCGGAATTCTCTGCGCTGTCTAAACATTTAAGTTTTAACATCAATTGATTTTGGCTTGTTCTCCGTGAATTTATGTATTTATATTAGTTGTCCACTCTGGAGATTTTTCTGTGACAAACGGTACAAACAAATCAATAAAATACCTCCAAAAATATGGTTTTAAATCAATGTTCCCCATTTAAAGACTCATTTAAAGAACGTAAAAAAAAACCTGTGTAATGAGGAAGTCCTTGACAAGTTTTTGGGGTTGTGTAATATCATATCATCCTGTACGTCAATTTCAAAGAAGTATTTTATTTTTAATTGTCAGTGCATCTGAGTATGTTTTGTGACAAAATAATAATTTGCAATTAATAAATTAAATAAAATCACGCGCAAAAAAATGCACGTGATATACACCAGGCTGAATTTGAAGTTATGTTGGAAGATCATAAACAATGTTGTTTCCATGCGCCCAATGCACGATTCGGTTTGTATCCACAGGAGCATGCATTTTTATTCGAAAACGATTTTGAGACTAGCTGAGAGATTGTGTTTAGGTGATTGTTTAAGAGATTCTTTCAAGCTTATGTTTACAGCTAGTACACGAATCGTAGCCATTCAGAGCGTAAGCAAACGCGACCTGAATGTCCTGTTCAAATAAGTCGATCGAGTCTCATGCAGACGGTCACCAATCGCAAAGGACGAAACCTATAGCGTAAGCATGCCTTATTGCAGTCTAATGAACGTTCAGATTTTTTCGCGAAAAATATATGGTCCTATGTATCCATAATTTAGAAAAACCCTACCTAGCTATGTCATTGGTAGAGACCTGCAAAATTCGCGGATTCATTGACCTCTAGGATAGACTCCACAGTCCTTTAAATACTCGCGGAAATGACATCTGTTCATTGGCTACTGACGCGTTAGACGTCTTAACTAGGCTGTCCGTAATTCGGCACTTTCTTGGTTTAGTGTTTCCCATTGACTCACAGTTACCCGGATAAAAGATGGGCCAATCGCAGAAGCGGTACGAAGGTATAGTTGTTTTGATGCCAGCCTATCGCGAAATGAATCCGCGAATTTTGCATGTCTCTAGTCATTGGTATATTGAACCAACAGGTTAGTCCTACTCACACTCCAGGGATTGTAATCAGTTCACTGACTATCACTTATCTTAAGACGCCATCTTTCGTCTTTCAACTATCCACATAGACTCCGCAACACCGATGACTGAATGATTACCATTGGCGTATCAGATTAACGATGGTCCGATGGCACAAGACGTGGAAACACATAAATTTATGCGGGCAAACTTGATGGACGTACCAAGATGATGGCAGTGTTGATGACTAGAGACCGGAAAGATTCGATATTCATTTCGCGATATAGGCTAACTTCCAGACAAATATACCTTCGTACTGCTCCTGCGATTGGCCCACATTTTATCTGGGTAACTGTGAGCCGATGGGGAATCCCTAAACCAAGAAAGTGCCGAATTACGGACCACCTAGTTGAGATGTCTCACAGGTCAGTAGCCGAAGGACAAGTGTCATTTTCTCGAGCATGTAAAGGACTGTAGAGTCTATCTTAGAGATCTATGAACCCACGAATATTTCCTGTCCCTATTGATAGGGAATAGAAAAATTCGCGGATTCAATGACCTCCAGGATAGACTTCACAATCCTGTGCATACTCGGGCAAACGTCACCTGTTCATTGGCTGCTGACTTGTGAAGCGTCTGAATTGGGGGACGCGAGATTCGATATTGCTAGAGACCGGAAAAATTCGCGAATTCAAATCCCTAAAGGATAGACTCCGTGATCCTCTATGCACTCGTGCAAATTGCATCTTCTGATTGGTTACCGACTCGTAACACCTGTTGACTGGACTAATCGTGATTCACTAATGCTCCTGTTAAAGATTTTTCATTGGCCCAGAGTCCTTCAGATAAACTGTGGCCCAATCACTGAAGCAAAATAATGTCAAAAGTATTTGGACTCTATCCTATCGCGAAATGAATCCGCAAATTTTACAGGTCTCTAGATATTGCTTTGACTGGGGTCTATAATTGGCCTACAGTCCTCCAGGTTAACATTGAACCAATAGCAGAAGTTGCATAAAAGTAAGTACAATTAGCCTATTTGCATTTTAGCATATTGCGAAATCAATCCGCGAATTTTTCCGGTCTCTACCTATTGATAGAGACCGGAAATATTAGCGGATAGAATTACCTCTACGATAGCCTCCACAATCCTGCGCTTACTCTGGCAAATGCCACCTGTTGATTGGCTGCTCACTTGCGAGTCGTCTTGACTGGGTAACTTTTTATTCGATACTTCTATGACTGAGGGTCTCTAATTGGCCCACAGTCCTCCAGATTAAAAGTGAAACAATTACAGAAGCCGTACAAGGGTATAATTATTTGAATGTTAGCATATAACTTAGTAAAACTGCGAATTTTTCAGGTCTCTACCTATTGATAACATTGGTATGCACAGTAATTCTTTGTTACAATGAAATTAATTATTTGGAATTTTCTACCGTAGTAATGTTGTGAATGTAGAAAAATAACAGTCTTAATTTGTAAGTTACATTACTATTAAACATGTAACATTTACGGTGTATCTGAGCAAGTGAGTACCAATTTTATTATCTTTTAATAAAAATAAACATTGAATTTCACCATGCGTTTGTTCTGTTTTACATAAATGTGAAGGGAAAATGTGCAATATTTCACATGCTGCGTTCCAATAAAATATTTTGGCATCTTATGTGTTTAGAGGCAGTCATTTTTCGCGAGAAAAAAAAAATCTAAAAGACCATTAGACTGTAATACGTAGAGACATGCAAAATTCGCGGATTCATTTCGCGATAGTCTAGCATCAAAACAACTATACCTTCGTACCGCTTCTGAGATTGGCCCACATTTTATCCGGGGAACTGTGAGCCAATGGGAAACACTAAACCAAGAAAGTGCCGAATTACGGACAGCCTAGTTGAGACGTCTCACGCGTCAGTGGCCAATGAACAGGTGTCATTTCCGCCAGTATTTAAAGGACCGTGGAGTCTATCCTAGAGGTCAATGAATCCGCGAATTTTGCAGGTCTCTAGTAATACGGTATGCCCGCACAAACTGTTTCTTGCCTGTAATTGACGACCGTCTGCTAGAGAAGCCATTGTCTTTTTTGACCGGGAAATTCGGGACGCTCTTGCTTCCGCGCTGGATCGCTGTTATTGGTGCGCTGACAGTGGACATGGTGCCTGAAACAAACTCGACCAGTCACGAAACACGGACGACGCTACAGTTTTTTTTTTTTTTTTAACTCTCAGCTAGTCTGGAAATCTTTTCCGCCAAAAGTTTTGTCCTAAGAGCTTCCTTGAGGAACGTTGGAAAGTGTCCAGTCTACCGTGGTTGTAGGTTTTAAATGCTCTCTCTCTCTCTCTCGCAATACGTCCGTCTCTCTCGGCAGCTCATTGCCGAGTCACGCATTCGTCGGCCGTGAGCCACTCGTTAGCTGCCGTCGAATTGGGCCGTCACGAGCCCGCCGGGACACTCGGGGAGGGGGTGTGGCGACGCCCCCTCGCCCGCCTTGTTTGCCGCGACCCCGTTCAAACACCTCGTCGCTCCGTGCCAGCTCCTCCGCGCAAACACGCCGCCCCCCAGTCCGCTCCTCCCAGGGTCGGCCATCGGCCAAGCGGTCCCATGGCCAGTTGCACCATCCTCCTCTTCCAGCCGCGACCCAGCCCCGGATCGTTCTTTCATGAACGGTTGCGACCACGCGGGACTCATTCGCGTGAACTGCAGCTCTTACAGGCGGCAGCAGTGTGCCCGAGAAATGTTAGATGCAGTTCTACTAGCGGGCTGGAGCGATTACGACACGGCGAACAAAATGGTTGATGTGATTGCCACAAGGTAGCAACACATACAGTCGCTGCCTCATCTTTTTGAATTTTGATAACGACTGGAAAACACTTTCTGGTGTTTTGAAAGTTCAATACAAAACGAAGCAGTCGGAAATATTAATAGGCTCTGACTTTTAAAAAATTACTTACGCTTCTATTTAATATGGAAAGTAATAATAACAAAATAAAGTATTAAAACATTATACTAAAATATCAAGCATTATAAACATTTCTCGCGAGAAAAAGGTTGTAACATTATAATAAGTAAAAAATTTTGATACTTGTATTATAGCCTATATGATCTGAAATTTTGCAAATAAAAATTTTATATTTACATTAGATTAAATAAACGTGCATTAACTTCGTGAAAATGCCGGCCATGTCTGCTGACAATGTGTCGATACGATATCATTGCTACGAACCGACCCGAGAGTCGGTTCACATCTGAGTTCCCAATTACCTAACTAAAAGCGTGGGGTGCTCTCTTCTTTCATTTTCGTAATGAGCTACAGACCTGTAAAATTCGCGGATTCATTTCGCGATAGGATAGAGTCCAAATACTTTTGACATTATTTTGCTTCAGTGATTGGGCCACAGTTTATCTGAAGGACTCTGGGCCAATTAAAAATCTTTAACAGAAGAATTTGCGAATCACGATCATTCCAGTCAACAGGTGTTACGAGTCGGTAAACAATGAGCAGATGTTATTTGCACGAGTGCATAGAGGATCATGGAGTCTATTCTTTAGGGATTTGAAATCGCGAATTTTTTCGGTCTCTAGTAATGACTATATCCTAAAATTTTCTTACTGGCTATATTCTAAAATTAGTGATAAAAATATATTATAAATCATTTTGTTAGAACTGATAAAAAAAATTAAGACAAATGTTATCAAGCACCCCACGCTTTCAGTTATACAGAGTTGTGATGAATTATTCGGCTTTTAGACAAAAAAACTCAATTTAAAATTTATTTGTTTAATTTTTAGGTCATTCAACGATAAAAGCGTCTTTTTTTAAGTTTTTTAAACTATAAGTTTATTTTATTATTTTTAGTCTAAAATGAAATGTCGCTGTGTTTGATACAGTTGTCTTTGCCAATTTTGTAGTTCTTTGTTTACCATAGCACATTAACATTAAACACTACCACAGAACTGCAGACATAAATTAATTAACAAAAATTACGACAACAGTGGTTTTATCTTGCTAGTTGAAAATTATTATGAAATTAAATAACAAACGTTTATGGTTTTGAAAAACTAATTTAAAGGAAGACATATAAATGTGTGAGTTCTAGATAAAATGAAAGCTCTTGACTGTCTTTTAAGTATATGTCTACATGCTTGAAACTCAGCAAGGATATTCTTTATTTATTACATACAACGAGGTTTTCCTAAAATCAGCCTCCGATGCATTCTAGCATGTATCTCCATAATAACGCGAATTGGGCACGTGTCTAGGCATGTTAATAATAAAGCGAAATGAGGAATAGCTGCGGGGGTTCACAGAGTAAGACTTTTTTTCCGTTACTGAACGAAGGTACGAACCTGCAAACAAGTCATTAGACTATAGATTAATTTAATGCACTCTGAAAAGAAAAGGGAAAAAAATTGTACCGTTACAAAAAATATTTGAGATAAACACTCCACCGAAAATTTTGTGGGGGCAGTTAAATAATTTTTTGTCCCAACCAAACCAATTTTCATAAGAAAATTAATTGTTTTGCAGTTTACACTAGGTACAAAATTTACAAAATTTACAAAATTGTTGTATAGATACATGCGATTGTTATTCTGTAGATTTACGATATGACTTCCATTCACTCGTTTGCACTTGTTTTTATTAAAATTGAGGACACAGAAAACTTTAATACTTTAATATATTTTTACCTGAGACATTTACTTTACAATGTTCTACCATTCACCTAGCAGTCTACGTGCACTTTTGTTTCAACTATATTCAAACTTCAACCATTTAAATCTCAATTCGACTACACAATAACTCGCGAACCGAAACATTTAATCGTTCTCGATAACGTTCGCGCCTTATGGCGTCGCCTGTGTTTCGACCACGTGTTTATGATGCACGAAGTGACGTAGCACCTAGTAATGTTCCCGTTTTTCGCGTTAAATTAACGAACGTAGAAAGGGAACTCAGGTTAATTGTAGTGAACTGAAGTCTCTCCGTGTCGCGCCGCGCAGCCACAGTGGGCGAGTGGCACACAGCTGTGCTGTGTTACTGGACCACGGTGATTCGTGAACGTTGCGCTGCGCTGCTGAGCCACAGTGACTCGTGCCACGCTGCTCTGTGCTACTGGACCACGGTGACTCGTGAACGCTGCGCTGCGCTGCTGAGCCTCAGTGACTCGTGCATTTCTCACTGTTGTGCTACGTTACATATTCACAAAGTGTGCAACGAAGAATAGTTTTTTTTTTTCGACGGGGTGTACTGTCGTTTTATTTCTAATAACAATTTCTTTCCGCGCATGTTTCTGAGCCTCAACAATGTCCTTGAAAGTAATTTTCAACGATCAATGCTTTTATGTGCTAGCCTGCCGATTACAGTGAATTACTTGATAGCATCCCAATATATCTTCTTAAATAACGTAAGACTGTCGTAGTACAAAATCACTTTAGAGCGCAAATATTGCCTTTGAAGTCCTGTCGCAAGGCAATGAAGATGATTACTGGAAATGAAACGTATTTCTGGTTTCCATCTGCACTTTTGTCCATAAATTTTTCGATAATGTTTTAAGGCTAGCTGTATGATAAAAAATTGCTTTGTTATTTGTGTTTCGTGATTCGTTGATTTTCTCTCAGGCACGTGTGTACTGCAGGCACACGAATCATAGTCATTCATGCGGAAGCAAACGCTTCTTGAATGGCCAAGCCAATGGACAATGACTAGAGACCCGGAAATTTCGCGGATTCATTTAGTCGCAAGCTAGAATGCAAAACTTCACACTCTCGCACTGTTTTTATGATTGGACCGCAGTTGTTTGGACACGCCCCTCTACGGCCGTGAGCCAACGATTCCCAGCTAGGAGAGAAGTAAGCGAATCAGGTAGTGCCAAATAACAAGGATAAAAATGTTCACGTTAAGAAATCAACCAATGGGAAAGTAAACATGGGTCGAGCACACCTATAACTTTGAATTGTATCCTGAGACCAGAAGAATCTGCGAAATTTCCGGGTCTCTAACAATGACTTCACTTGCAGACGGCCGCCAATCAGATGATACAAATTGTTTAAGCGAAAATACTTTTTTTTTTAGCATTCTAATGAGCTTTCAGATAATTTCGCTAAAATATTATAAATATTAAATAATGCATAAAACCTATTCACTCTTTTCTATAAGACGCGTTTGTAAGAAGACGAGTATTTGATGTCATTTTTCTAGTTTATGTTCGTAAATATTCAAAATTTTTAAATAATAACTCTTTTATGCACGCGATATTTTTTTGTGTTTAGTTAACTATGTGTAGAGACCTGTAAAATTCGCGGATTCATTTCGTGATAGGATAGAGTCCAAATACTTTTGACATTATTTTGCTTCAGTGATTGGGCCACAGTTTATCTGACGGACTCTGGGCCAATGAAAAATCTTTAACAGAAGAATTAGCGAATCACGATCATCCCAGTAAACAGGTGTTACGAGTCGGTAACCAATGAGCAGATATAATTTGCACGAGTGCATAGAGGATCATGGAGTGTATCCTATAGGTATTTGATATCGCGAATTTTTCCGGTCTCTACCTATGTGATTTATATACGCACGACGAACTCGTTTGATCTAATGGGACTATGCACTAACTGTGTCCCACAATTCTGTGTTCCCTCAAAGCTATTGCGGTTGTCCAAGCAGGAAACAAGGGTCTAGATATTCTTTCACACACGAGCCTAATTCTACAATTTGAAACAGCTCTCTCATATAGGCCTATGTCTTGCCCAAAATTATACCCAAGGCCTCGCTACCGGACCGTGAAGACTTTCAACATCGTCCACCGTGATCACCAAATTCATCAAAGTTTGATGCTATTAACTAGCCACTCCCTCCTGCATACTTAGGTAAACTAAGAAGAAATTGGCCTACAGTCCTTCAGGTTAACACTGAACCAATAGCAGAAGTTGCATAAAAGTACAATTATTTGCATTTTTGCATATTGCGAAATGAATCCGCGAATTTTTTCGGTCTCTACTTATATTATGCGTGCAGTTGAAGCTATTCAGGAAATGGTTTACAAATAACTTTAACTATTGGCGGTACTGGAAATCACAAAGCATAAATGTCTGGATAGAATATGAACCCAATATTACTGCGAAGACGATTTTGTATTGATACAGTTGTTTATATGTAAATGTACAAATGTACAAATTTCTGTATTTTTACATGAATATTTCCGTTCCAAAAATTACAGTAAAGTTTGCGTACAGCGGGATCAACATTCTGTTGTGGAAACATTTGTTGGGAATCCATAAAATATATTTCACATTTTGTTGGGCTAAATGTTTTTATTGATTGTCCATTATAAAATCGAGCATGTAAATATATATATATAATTTTTAGATATTGAAATAGTTTAGTTGAACTGTGAAAAAAAGAAACAAGAAATAAACCAGTGGCTTCTATTTACATGCGTGGACAAGATGTCTTCAAAGTAATGCTTTTCTAAGCATATATGTACGTATGCAAGTATGTATATATGCAAGTATGTATACATATATACATATAAGTTTATGCTCAGACCTTGAAAACACTTGTGTACGCACGATGGATGTCGATTTGTTTATAAATCGAAAGTTTGTCTCACCCGAGAAAACTTAAAAGTTAGCAACAGTCTAGATGGCAAATTTTTATACACCTTGATGACACTTGTCGCGTGTAGGGCCATGCATTTTTCACGAAAAAAAGATCTGAACGCTCATTAGACTGCAACAAGATATGCCGGCGCTAGCGATTTCTTCATTGTGATTGGCAGTCGTCTGCAAGAGAAGCCATTACCTTATTTGGCAGGGCCATTCAGAACGCGTTTGCTTCCACACAGCATGACTGCGACTCGTGTATCGACGTAAACGTGTGTCTGAGAGAAACTCAAGCAATCAGCAATCACGAAATATACTACAGTGTTTTAACATACTGTTATTATCGAAAAAAAAGGCAATAGTAATTGGATCACTGGTAATAAATATAGATCGGAAGTATTGGTGTATTCACAGACCTCCAGGATTGACTCCATAGTCAACTTCATCATCGGGCAAACTTCCCCTGTTTACTGGTTGCTCACTTGTGAGAATGTGTTGACTAGGGAGTCTGTAATTCGATTCTTATTGGGAAAGTGTTTTGTTTCTCATTGGCCCACATTCCAGATAAACTGTGGCCCAATCACTGAAGCAGGAAAAAGGCAAACGTATTTGGATTCTAGCATATCGCGTAATGATTCCGCGAATTTCTCAGGTCTCAAGTTATAAAACACGGCCTAAAGAACTAGAGACCAACCCCAAAAACTTAGAAAAAAAGGCGCGTGTAACTCAGAACACGTGATAGAAGTGAAACTTATTTGGCAATTCAAACCTTGAATCGTAAATATATCATAAGGGGCAGATAGAGAGAGAAAGAGAGAAAAGAAGACAAACTTCTAGATAAACATGAAGTAACAAAATTATTACTCACTGCAAAATAACTGGATATCAATAATTGTTACTCAATCAATTTTGATTAAATAACAATAAATATTACTCACTGTTAAAATACTCACACCATAAAGAATAACTGTACGTGTTACTGTTTCTTCAAACAATTCTGCCATTTGGAAAACGCCAAATCTCTGAACGAAATATGGAATTCATTACAGGTAGCTCTATCTATGCGGGTAATGCAGGGACTGTCTCAACAGCGTTCTCTACGTTGCTGGTTGAACAAGGAGGAACGCGAGCGTAAAAATAAAATTGAAGGAATTCACAGCTGACTGTATAGGAACAAGCGCATGCGCACACTCTCTGTCATTCTTTTGTCCATACATCTCTCTCAATTTTTTTTTTTTTTTTTTTTTTTTTTTTTGCTGAGGACTAATCATCGCACCTAAAGAGAACGAAAACGAGCCCAGCAACGTATGTAGTATAGTGCTCTAATATATCTCTGACCAAGTACCCATTCTCTGTCCTTTGTTGTGCCAGAAACGTTTCACAAAAATGCGGCCTTGAAATGTTGCTCTCGTCGCACCCAAAGAAGTTTCACTTCAGAAATCAGACCGGACCGTGCACGACCCGGAGGGAAGGTGGGGCGAGGAGGGAGTTCCGGCGCCAGGAAGTGGCGCTGATTGGCCGCCTCCTGGGATGCTGGGTTCGGAGCTCGCGCCGCCGCCGCCGCTGGCACGCCACAAATCACGCCATTACCGCCGCCGCACAACAGCGTGTTGACGGTTCCAATTCGTGTCCTTATGGCGTGGTTATGACTCAGGCACGAGAATTAACACGCCCGCCGCCGCGCCCGCTGCGACCACGTGCGCGCAGGCCTGCCAACCTCGCGGCGTGTAGCCTACGCCTGCCACCGACTCCAGGCGCTTCGCTCGATGCACCCCGACATCTCGTTACCTGTCGTTTACGTTCCCTGTGATTCCTGGTTTGGGTCATTCATCTTAGTCATTGGTAATAATCAACATCCGCTGGCACCAATCGGAGACAACATCTGACGTTATCTTCACACCAAGCTACGAATGTTGACATAAAGTATCCACATCTAGGTCTTGTTGTTCGACGAGACAAAAAAAATTAACAAATATAATTTTTTTGTCATTAAAAATAAAAATTTTATTGTTTTTCAAAAAATAAAAACATATAGCCTATGTTATTTCAGTGCATTATTTAAAACGGTAGAGACCACGTACGTACATTAATCAATTCGCTCGCCTTCTCCCCCCCCCCCAATAAGCCCCTCCCCCCAATAAGGTCCAGATTCCATAAGCGTGTACATTATGTTTGTATCCAACTGATTTCTTGCATTTTCAGCGGTGACGAAGTGGAACAAAATGACACAGTTTCTAATGCATAAAAACCGCATGTTCTTACTTAGTCAGAACTGATGTGCAACTATTTCATGTTTACCAAGTACATGCATTTTCAGTGAGGTTTTAGGCAATCACAACGTGGACGTAACTAAAGTAGCTATATTGATTCAGAGACATTATATCATCGCTCGACTTGTAGTTGTCTACCGCGCACCTCACGCTTTAATGGCATGAATATAATTTCAGAACTTTAGGCCTCACATATGTTTTATGGGAAAAAAATTAAATTCTTCAACTCCCCAGAACAAGTAATAATTTTGAATTATCCTGGAAACATATCGTGTAAAATTTAAAAATAAAAAAAAACAGGACTTTAAGGGGGATTAGGCCTCTCTATCTTGCAATTTCAGATATTTTGATACCGATTGCAAAAAATCATCCGTGGTAGGACTACATTTTTTTGGTTTCACATGGCATAGGACATAGATTAGGCTACTTGTTGAAGTCAACGCTTGTGAACTGGTGTGGTTATCATGGAAGTTGTAGTCGCCCGAGTGAAATAATAAGTTATTACCTGAATTAAACTTACAGACTAGAACCTTTTAGTAAATAAGTGGTTCCAACAAGGTAAAGAATTTCAGGTGGATATGATTTATGCCTTGAAATGCCAAAAAGTATGATAAATAGTTCAAAATTTGAGTTATAGAGAAAAGATGGAAAATCCAATACGGCGAGGCCTAATCCCTCTTGAATTGAAATGAAAGACAAGTCATCCATCTAAAACGTTTTTAAAAGTATAAAATAAAAACCTTCTTACATATTTTAACTTTTAAACTTGATCTCATCCGTAATATTTAATTCAACATACAGTATATTCGTTTTGTAATATGTTCCCTAATATTAATACCAACGCGAAGGCCTTTATACAATTTTTCTTTATAACTGTTGAAGTCACTGAAAGTACTTAGATGTACTCTGTGAAAACTGAGCAGACAAAAGTCAGCAGGGCAGCAGTGACCATGCTTCAGCACCAACAAAAGAATGATATTTTTACAGAATACTCTAAGTCATAGTTCATAACAGTTTGGTGTGTTGCAGGATGAGTTAGCTGTCCCAGCTGAATGTTGTCCAGAGAGTCTGATAGTGTTGCAGTAACAAAATGTTTTTACATACTTTGAATAATTCTTGCAACGGAGAAGATTGATTTAAAACATTTTTTATGGACATACGCCATTGTTGGTTTTCAATGTATGTCATTGAGAAACCTCAATAATGGACAAGAAAGATGAATACACAAACACACATCAAAACAAGCCAAATTCAGCCAATGTCAAATGTTAAATGCATAGACAACACTTTTTGGAAACATCAACTAATTTTTTTTGTCTTGTTTCTTGTTGGCTCAAACAAATTTTTTATAACCTGGAGAAGTTAAAAAAAACTATTTAAAGTAAATTAAGGTGTGCTTACCATTGTGACTATTTTTTTTTTCAATTATCAGTCTATTTACTTCTCCAATTATAAAGTATCGTTTGTCAAAGTTACTTTTGCAAAATAAGTAAGATTTTAATAATATTATTGAATTGCTCAATCATGTCATTATGTTGGCTCGATGCAACTTACTAATAACACTCTAAATCTGGTTCTAAGTCTCTGTCCAAAAACAATTCATGTAATAAATTTCCCAACGTCTAAATAATATTCCAAGGGTCCAAACATTTTCCACTTGCTGAAACTCCTAGATTAAAACTCCGAATTCAGTAATAAAACACACCAATGCGTGACCATCACAATCCTTGGATGAAAATAACAATGAACGCACAGTTGAAACCAGAAAATTTCTGCGGCCACTTAATAACGAGTTGTTTTCGATACACTGTATGCCCGTGTTTTTTTTTCTCAAACGAACGCTTTTGTTTTTGTAGCCAGACCCAAGTTATTATCGCAATGTCTGCTGTTTGTGATATTCAGTCTTTCAGAAGCACATGTTTCTGGGCATTGCGAATCCACGCGTCATCGCTTTCTGGAGTTTTAAATTTGCGTAATCTACAATCGGAATGTAACTTAATACAGCGGGTAAAAAACACTTCCTGCCAGTTGCGCGTTTTATGCAATTTCATTCTTGTGCGCTGTTATAAAACAGCGTTAAGTTTCTACAAACTTAAGAACTCGTTGAATGGTGATACGGAATGATTGTTTATCGCTGTAATCGTGTTTTATCTTAATACAAACCCTGTTTTTTTTTCTTTAAAATAAGTTTTCAGTTGAGGACCACGCTGCAAAAGGCTCATGAAAACCTAGCCAAAGATACTTTTCCCGCTCATAAACAAGAAAAAGAAAAATAGCAAACAATACCACCTGTTCGCTTGATCAAGTGTTGTGAATAATTATAAAGCAAGGTCAGAACTCACAGTTTCAGACTTTAAATCTGCCACGCGACTAAGCTTTTGTGAACACTATTTGGTGATTCTAAGCCATAATTTACTAAACAGAAAATGTAAAAATATTAAATACCTCCGTATAATCAACACAGATTGTACTTCTAATTATGTAATTATACATTTCTCAGTTTGCTTACCGTGAAAAAAACTAAAACCAAAATGAATAAAGAAGTATCTTGCAATACTTGTGTTTAAAACATTGCAATAAAAAATGAATAATATTTGTAATAGCCGTGTTTTTTACTACATGTATTAAATGTGATTTTAAAGAAGTATAAAGTATTTAGAAAAATCAGGAGTCGAGAAAAAATATTAAACTTCATTAATTTTCCTTAATTGAACGTGCATTGGCATAGACAGGCTGTCGTTCAAACTAGATTAGCAAACTTTTTTCCTTATCTGGATGATTCTGAATTGGGCTAGGTGAGAAGTGTCGGATCAGGCAATAGAATAAATACTTTCATTGTCAAAATATTTGGTATAATAAATGACCTTACAAGCTCAATAACTCCTGGTGAGTACCCATTTTATTTACAAATTTTTCTTGTAAATATTAAAAATTTTCATAAAATACTTTAGTTTTTGTAAAATAGGTTAGCAGGAAATTTTCCAAAAAGATTTTCCACTCTCAAAGAGTATTCATGCCAGTTTAAATTCAAATTAAATAATAATCTATAATGAGCTAACGAAATTTTATTTCCAATAAATGAGACATTTCTATGGAGTGTTTCAGAAACAATCGTTATCGCGCAATGTAAAATTTTTGTAATTTTATAACTAATTTCTATAAAAACTAGTGGACAAAATATTTTTTATCTGAAAAAAAAGAATAGTTTTTATTGGACAATACATTACTGTTGAATGTATAAAACTTATAGATTTCTAAACAAGCAAGTATTTTAGTCTATCAAATAATGATTGTAAGATGGGGCAAAGCTCCGCACTTAAGGTTTAAATTGATATTCTGACTGTCCAAATAGCAGGAGGATGTTTTTATCTTCATGTCCGGAATACACACACATTAATGCAATTCAGTGATATTCACAACAGTAGGAAAACAAGTGAATTATTTCATAAGTTACAAGTATCGATAGATGTGCAAATCCGGATCTTTGCCCCACTAGTGGGGCAAAAATCCGAATTGAGTGGGGCAAATACCCGCACCTTTCAACATCTTAACCCACAGTGATCAACAATTATTATCTACAGGAAAACATTATATTTATTATAATATGATTATTGTAAAATATCACCACATTGGAAGTTTTAAACAGTAAATTACAAAATCACACAAAGAGTCCAAAAATATAAATAGACAATAATTCATAAATTTGAAAATATTGCCTAAATATATATAAAACAATGTCAAATTTCCTAATTTCAAAATAAAATTCTAGCGTTCTTAAAATATATATTTAAATAGAAAATTATAAATATTCTAGCTCTACAAATTTGAAATTAAATAAACCAATGAAAAGTTAAGAAACCCAATGGCAATAGACTAACGATAGAATACATAGTAGAAAGAAGATAACTTCAACTTACACAATGTATGCAAAATATCATTTTTTCTCTTTTATGCCTTGGCATAAAATAAAATAAAAAATTGAACAGATGCAGTAACAGCATTGACATAGTGACGGGACAAATACAACATTTATCTAGTAGTTTACAGACAGGTTCAATTCTGGAGTTTCATTGACACAAATCACACACAAAGTTTAGTGTATTCTCATATGCACTACAGTTTTCGTGCCACCATGCCTCACATGAAGTACACTGGATCCAGTCCTAGTTAGGTAGGTCTTCATACAATGCCTCACAGCCTGGGCACTGTATTTTGTCTGACTGAATGGCTGATTTTACTTGTTTAACACCTCCTTTCTGCACTCCAAATCGTTGTTTCCTTCGCTCGTCTTTATCAGCAATTTTTTTCTCCTTTGCTTTCAGCTCTTCAAGCATTTTATTTTTGTATGGCGAACTTGATATTATTTCAGAATGTTTGCTTCTCTTATTCCGTTTTGTTTGCTCAGACCTCTTTGGCATTGGAAGGATTTCTTTTGGTGAAACTGGAGTTCTGGCTCTAGCGCCTGAGCAACCTGGCTTGTTTATGTCTAAGACTATTGATGGTTCACATGTTTAGGGAGGAGTCACAGGATTAGGATCGTCCACATTAGGAACTGACCTACGAATATCTTGAGTTTTTTGACACGTTGACTGTTCTGAGTCAACTTCTTTGTCCACTTGAGAAGATTCTGCTCTGTTATCTCTAAGTTCTTCACTACAACGTTCACTATTTTGTGCGAAATCAGTGACACTAGAAGGAAGAAAGTCTTCGTCCGTGAATACATCAGAATTGATAGGCCAGATCCCACATGCTCTAAAAGCATTTCCTGCTTTCTCTAATGTTGCACACCTTTCATAAGCTTTACCGAACAATTCACAAAACTGGTAGGGAGATATGTTTCTTCCAGGATGTGTCACTAACCATTTGTTGCATTCATGAGCATAGAAAGCTTTCAGTTGTCCGAAAAAGCTTCTGTCAAGTTGTTGCATTTTGTGGCTACTGTGGGGAGGAAGTGTCAGCAAATGTATGCTATGGTCACGGCAGAAGTTAATTGCTTCTAGCGACAAATGTGACAAATGATTATCCAGCAGAAGCAATACAGGATGATCAATGTCAGCTCGCACCTTTTCCGCATGAAACACGTAGTGCGGATCTTTACCCCGTCATTAGTTGCGGATGCTTGCCCCAGAGCGCAGTCTGGCCTGTGCGCGACTCCTGCTGCTACCTGTGTTTGACAATCTCTACTACTACCAATGCACAGTAACCATAAAGAAGCACACTTTCTTACTGTGGTTTTATAAATCCTTCCCGATCGTTGTTCCCGGTGACATACATTATTTTGTATTGCTGCAAAATTACATCAGATTATAGTAAATTAGTTCTTACCTCATTATGTTCGCTAGGTGTTATACACTGGCACGACACACATGGCAATAAACGACCACAATGGCGACACTTTTCTTGACTATTTCAATGTTGCCAACAGTTTTCATTTATACGAAATATTCCAAGATAGGACCTTTGCCCCACGCGGATTTTTGCCCCATCTTACTCTACCATGCGTTACAGCAAACATGTGATTTGTCCTACAGCAGCTTATTTAGAAAAAAAACTAAAATAATTAATTAAAATTGTTTGGCAACTAGTTTCAAAAGAGTGGTCTTGAAAAACGTCCAAAATTGGTGGTACCCTAAGTCCGGGATTAGCATGCATACTAGAATTATTAGATACAAAACATTTTTTTCTGTTTTACTCATGATGTATGAATAGAAGTGAATTTTAACAGTAGAATCAAATTTACGTTGAAAATTATTATATTGTAGTTTGGAACAATAAATTCCAGTTATTATAATTATATCGTGCTGGTTTTTGTTTCAGGAATATATAATGATTTGTATTTTAAAAATGCCTCTCATAATAAATCATCTTAATTTTACCTTCAATTTCCAATTTTTTTTCACCATGTGCAGCGTAAATTACTTTTTCCTAAGTTGTTTGTATAAACTTCTAAGGACAACCAAAATTATATATCTTTTTCCTTTTAACTGTAATTCATGCAAATGGGCTGACAGCTTTTTTTAACAGTCCGTCTGTATGTATCATGCATTGCTCCTATTCAAGTATCAGTGATCACACTCTTTTCGTAAACAACATTTCACACTTCTGCTTAGGCTAAGCGGATATGCTACTTAAATTTCTTTTCCCCAGGTTACTTAAAAAAACATATTTAAAGTATTTAAAACATCCATGCTCTTATCCTGTCATATTTTCTACATATTCATGATAATATTAATGAGAAGGTTTTTTTAATCACTATCGCACAATTAATGATTTTCATATCCTGTAAGTAATTGACATGACAGTAAAACTGATATACTAATTTGAATTAAAATTAACATTTTTACTGCTGAACATAATACATGTTGGCCAATGTAAAACGAACATTTAAATTCAAATGATAATCGTTATACCCCTCTTCATGAATTATTTATTATTGTCTTTAATGGCGGTGAAGTTAAGGCGATACACCTTTTATTACACTTAACCACAAATACAGAAATTTTACAAAAATAAGCATAACATAAACTGATGATAAAATAAGCAATAATAAACACAGCAGAATAAATTCTAACTAAACTTTAAAATATAAGAGGGATCCATTAAAAGATTTTACCAAAAATATCATTTAGAGGTAACTAAAAACTAAGCAGAGGCATGCACGTGCTAGAAAGTAATTAAAACTAAAAAAAAATAGACTTTAGGCTTATATAAATACATTCATCACTAACTCCTTGACTGACTTTGTAACGATGTATGAATTCTGTTTTAATGCACTTTAAGTGTTAACATTTTCATTGCTCTTTGCTGGGAAAAGATGATATTCATAGGGGCATTGCGTCATGTTTTTACGAGGCCGATAGTTTCAGCATTTTTCAGTGATAAAGTAGCGAGCCGTTTCTTGGTTTGTCACGTTTTGGCGGCGTATATCTGTTTAATATAGTTCAAGTTGTGGGCCTCCACTTGAAAATATGAATCTGCCAACCACTGTTGTGTCAATATCCCAGCGCTAATGAAGGGATTAAATTCATCGCAAATATATGTTAAGGCACATTTGAATTGTAGCAAGCTAATGTTGTTGCGAACTCTGTTCTATTGAGCACCTTCATACGAATCACACTGCCAATATGGTTACCATCCTGGTGTATATTGAATGTAATCCACAGCAAGGAAGATTATTGAATGACCAGAGACAATTAACACGCAATGTAGTTTTTCAAGAGGTTCTTCAATGGAAACTATTTTTTCAACTACTTTTTTTATAATTTTTATAATTATTTATATCAGAAATAATTTTCACATGCAATGCAATGCATTTCTTGATAAATATTTTGTGTCTATTAAATTAAAGTATTTGTTATATTGTTCATTTTTCAACGGGCGACTTCTAAGTAAGCGCTAAGCTAAGTTAACGTTTGCCCCCGCTGTTACAAACCCCGTCACTGCAGCTGCAGCCAATGCGCTGAGACAAAAGAAAGGAATACTTTCGCAGTTGTAGCAGAAACAGAAGTTTGACAACGCTTTCACAGTTTTTTTTTCCCCCTCGCCTGCGTCTGTGTTATCGAGTCGGAGCTTGTTTGCGAGCAGACCACGTTCCGCGCAGCACGTTGCGACAGCACACGTCACAAAAAAATGTCAACTTTTTTTTTTCCTTTCTGTTCCCGAATCACGAGGCCTGCGTCGTTTACGTCATCCGTCGCTCCGCACACAGTTCATTAATGCGGCCGCGCGGGGCTGGTTCGCTCCGAGAAGCACCGAATACAGCAGGTCCACAGAAGACTGTCCCAGTTACAAACGTTAATGGTGCCAACTGTGAGCGTTTCAGAGTTTCGGTTCAAGATCACAATTAAAGAGTGGCTCAATCAGTTCTAGATAAGCGCATGCGCGAGTACTGCTTTTTGTTGTTTTCTCGCTCGCAGAAGACACCTACGCGAAATGAGCGTAAAACTAAGGGTTAATCTGTAATTTCAGCCCTCCCCATTGGAATCTCTATGTACGAGAGTTGTTGAACGTCGAAGTCCCTAACCGTTGGATTGGTCGTAATGGTCGAGACGACAGAGCTCTTTTTTGCTGACCTCCACGCTCATCTGACATAAAGCCATGCGATAATTTTGTTTTTTCCTTTGGGGCTTCATAAAAGATTGTGTCTACGTTCCGCCGCTACCTTATGATTTTCCTGAGTTGAGGCACAGCATTGAAGAGGATATTTATTGCGTTTATTACTCCGAACGTGATAACCGAAGTGTGGGAAGAATTGGCCTTTATATTGGATGTGTGCCGTATGACTAAAGGTGCACATATTGCACATTTGTAAAAAAAACTAGGATAGTTTACCTTCAATTTGATACATGGTTTGTTTTAAATAGTCTAAATCAAAATGTTATAATATATAATTGAAACTGGGACGTTCTTTTATCGACATTCTGTATAAACAGTTTTGCCACCACAACAAAATATTTTGCATAAACACAAAATCGTAAACTCGCCACGATGAAAAGTTAATTCTATCGTGGCCTGATAACCTGAAAACTGTAAGTGATAACAACAATTTTCTGTCATTAACAAACGCCTACTTATGACACCACAAAACTATTTAGTTGTAACCATAAAACGTTTTACAAATTTTTACAAACATGCTGTGGCCACCAGTCTCAAATTTTTTTTCTACCTCAAAATGGTCATCATACTGTTGTGAAATGAAATTTATTCAAACTTTAAATTAATTTAAAAATTTCAACGCAGATGAAAAGCCGATATTTTATTTCTCACTGCACACACAATAATTTATTTGTTACTGACAACAAAAACGGCAAATTATTTTATACACTTCCGTTTTTTTTAGCTAAGGTTGGCGAATTGATTTTAAATAGTCTGATACTCTAAAATAAGTTGTTTGCTAGTAACATGCTGAAATTTCAGAGAAAAGAGTAATCCAAATTGTCTGTATCAATCAAAGACTAACTAGTAGCATTTTCAAGTTGAACAACATTTTAAGATTTGTTTTTGCCAATAAGGGAAGAGCAGAGTTTAATTGATGACTGTATAGAGACAAATAGGAGGATACGTGGGCGATGTAAGACAGGTGTACATTTGTGCGAGCTATGAAGTGACGAGTAAGTCACAGTAAGAGTAAGTTATATGCTTATTTATCTGAGCTTCGCTTGAAATCGCTTTTGTGTGCATCTACGTCAAAACGCAGTCATTAGATAACGCAATATAAAACCACTTTCTTTGCCACAACAAATGGATATATTGCGACCAACAAATATTTCGTTTAGATACGAGCCATTGTTAAGAATATGTTACTGTAAACAAAATTTTTGTGCGACATGTGTAGACCTATTTACATTTTAAAAAATGTGTGCGTTGTCATAAAAATAAAGAAACAACTTTCCAGATAATGAAGTTAGATGCTTTTGCTATGAAAAAAATATTTTGTGTTTCAAGCTAAACTAATAGGCTACTTTAAACTCAAAGAAATATTTCTGTTTTAATAAATCAGAATAGTAAAGGAAATTCATACTGGCAACAATCATATCATATATTATAAGTAAAATGTCATCGTTTCCAATGTTGTGTTTATTTAATAAGAATAATAATTTATTTGGATATTGTTTTTTTTCTTTGCCAAGGAGAAAGTGGTTATAGTACGGACAAAATAAAGCGGCTGTGTAAAAGCCAATTTCCGTAAGCATATATGCAGATGTATGCAGATAAATGTGTGTAAGTGTAGCCGATATGTAGAGACCGGAAAAATTCTCTGATCCATTTCACGATATGCTAAAATACAAATAATAGTACTTTTATGTAATTTCTGCCATTAGTTCACTGTTAACCTGGAGGACTGTGGGCCAATTATAGACCCTTAGTCAGAGCAATGTCGAATCACGAGTCCTCCAATTGAGACGCCTCACAAGTCAGTAGCCATTAACAGGTGACGTTTGCCCGAGTATGCACAGGATCGGGGAGTCTATCCTGGAGGTCATTGGATACGATAATTTTTTCCAGTCCCTATCTATATGCACATATAAGTGTATGTGTTAATGATAGAAACATGCAAAATTCGCGGATTCATTTCGCGATAGGATAGAGTCCAAATACTTTTGACATTATTTTGCTTCAGTGATTGGACAACAGTTTATCTGAAGGACTCTGGGGCAATGAATAATCTTTAACAGAAGAATTAGCGAATCACGATCATCCCAGTCAACAGGTGTTACGAGCCGGTAACCAATGAGCAGATGTAATTTGCACGAGTGCATAGAGGATCATGGAGTCTATCCTATAGGTATTTGAAATCACGAATTTTTTTCGGTCTCTAGTTAATGAGTAGAGACCTGAAAAATTCGCGGGTTCATTTCGTGTTATGCTGAAATTCAAATAATTATACCTTAGTGCGGCTTCTGTCATTGGTTCACTGTTAATCTGGAGGACTGAGGGCCAATTAGAGACCCTCACTCATAGAAGTGTCGAATCACAGGCCACCCAGTCGAGACGACTCACAAGTCAGCAGCCAATGAACAGTTGGCATTTGCCCGAGTGTGTAGAGGATATTGGAGTCTATCATGGAGGTCATTGATCCCGCGAATTTTTCGGGTCTCTATTAATGAGTGTATATGTGTGTGTGTGTGAATGTATATGTCTGAAATGCGACAGTGAACGGTGACGCGGTGCTTGGCCGCGCGGAGGTCGCCGACGGAGCAGCGAGTGGCGGGTGGAGGCTAGTGTGGAGGCGTGTCGGGCTGGAGGGACAGGTTACGAGACGGGCTTGCCTCACGTCGCGGTGACTAGCACCTCCCCCTCCCCCTCCCCCCCCCTCACCTCGCTGCAGCCAGGGCCGCTGGTCGGCAAGTGACCAGCCGCGGGCGTTGGGCAAGCGCGAGTTGCGACAACACCAGCCTCTCTCCGTCGGCGCGGGCGTGCGAGCCGCAGCCAGCCGGGGTCTCTCGTCTAGGAGTGAGGGCGGCCATTTCCCCCCCGTTCTTCCACTCAACATTCCTTCTGGAAAAAAAAAACCACCGGTCGAGAAACTGTTTCAAGTTGCAAGGAAGACACTGCAACTATGTACAACGCATAGGCTACGGTTATGAAATACCTTTATTATCTTTAAAAGATTTGTGCAATGGGAGGGCATGACTTGATGTAAGTTTTTGGACATACGCCATTGCTAAGCACTTTTTCTGTAGAAGAAAAATAAAAAAAATAAATAAATATATTTTCAGATAACACTAAGTACCTACATCTTACGTTAATTGCCGCATAATTTTTATGTTTTAATCGATAATCGACTATTCGGTAATGGTACTTTATTTTTGTTTTGTATCGTTCTTATTAAGTGCGCAGTTAATACTGGGAAGCTATTCTGGAAACGGTTTTACACATAACTTGAACTATTGGAGGTAATGGGACAACACAAAGAATAAATTCCCGGGTAAGAATCCGCTCCCAGTTTTACTGCGAACACAATTTTGTAGTGTTGCAGTTGTTTTTACAAAAATCTGTAATTTTTGATGAATATTTCTGTTCCATTTACAAAAAAATAAATAATGTGTACTTTCATCTCGCTAGTACCTATACCTACCTATAAGCTATACCTCGCAAGTAAACATAGTTTGTGTATACATTCTTTCTGTAACTGTATTTTCCATCATATCCACATAGTATTGGATTTTAAAAATTCAGTTTGAAAGCCAGATACAAAAAATAGTTATAACTTGAAATTTATTTAGAGGTATCAGATTTTTGTAATAATTTTTGAAAGGAAATTTGCTCTTTTAAAAATCTGTATCAACTTGTGGGAAGCCAATAGAAGAGTTAGTATGTGAAATAATTTTGTGTGATGCTCTTATCTCTCTTTTTTTAATCTAACCAGTAGTTACCCCAGTTAATAAAAATAAATCATTTTACGACAATGACAAGGTTAGTTGTCTTTGCAGAATTTTATTTAATGAAACATTACCAAAATGCTCATTAGTCCATGTTAAATAATTACTCTATCATTTGCAATGAAAATTTTAATCACCTTTAACTCCGAAGGCACGCTTAAGAACTAAAGTTGTGTACAGGTTTGAACTAATGTTTTCGTGATGAACCCGTAGCCGAAATTTGTCTGTTGAACTTGACTCATTTAGTATAGTCTTCTGTTTACTGTACCCCGGAATGAAAGGAAACCATGTCACAAAACTTTATTTTTTTAGGAGAGTAAGTTTTCGAGTCAAGTCCACATGTCTGAATTAAACTGGACATGCGTAGGCCTACTTGATTTATAGTAGCTGAACATATTCCTACTAATATTATAAACGCGAAAGTTTGTAAGTATGGATGGATGGATGTTTGTTACTCAATCTCGCAAAAACGGCTGAACGGATTTGATTTAAATTTGGCACACATAGTTTATAACCTGGATTAACACATTTATGTGAAATTTCATCCCTAAGGGAGTGAAAAAGTGATAATTTCATTTTATAACAGAAAAAATCATAGGTCATAGACATACAAATAGTGAGTTTCATTTCTCTATGTCTGACACACGATCATACATATAGTAAGGTCTGGCAAATTCATATCGTTCTCCTTGACGAGACCAGCCCGTTTAGTGGAGCTCGCAGCGGCTAGCAAAATAAAGGCGCTAATAACAGTTTTGTTCTTAACTTCGTCAATAGATAGAGTTGCCTTGAATTTTAAACGCACCATCGTTTGATGCGTTTGTCATATCTTGAATTTTATTTTGTTTGTGCCGTATGCGTTCCTATATCATTCATCCGATTGCGATGAAATTTTGGTGAGTTAATAGGTAGCCCGAGAGTCGTATCAATAAATGTGTTTATTTCATGTTATATAGCGGTTTTTTGTCAGTTTTCGTTGTATAAGTGCGCACGCATTAGACAATTTAATTAAATATAAAAGAGAGACAGAGATAGAGTGATAGATATAGAGTGAGATTGAGAGAGACAAAGATAGGTTGAGATAGAGTTAGGTATAGGGAACGAAATGGAGTTAGATAAAGATATATATAGACGTATAGAGCTATATAGTGATTGGCATATAGAAGAGATAGAGATGGTGGGAGGTATAGATGTATAAATGTATAGAGAGATACATAGATATATAGATGCAGATAGAGAAAAAGATATAAATATATATATAAAGATGGATATATCATTTGTATATGTGTAACTACTTCAAACATATTACAAAACCAAACTGAATGAGGCATTGTAACGCATGCCGAGCATTAGCTAGATAATGGAATCTTTTCTATATAAGTAATCTTTTATTCTTTTAGCTTTTATCTATAGTGCTTTATATAAGTAGTCTAGATTACATACAGACCACCAATTTTTAGATATATAAAGGTAAATAACTAAACACTGGCAGAACAACGTCTACTGGGTTCTGCCAGCGATATAAATTATTTTGCACACTTGACATTCAAACGAAGAAGACAATATTACTGTCTACATCTGATTTAGAAAAAGGTCCCATTCAGCCTGTGTTCAGCCCGGGCAACGCCGGGTACTGCAGCTAGTCTTCTATATAACTAATTAAATAGACAAATGAACATTATGGACATGGAGACAACTATATTCATTAAAAAAAAAGGAGACATTGTGTCTTTTAAATCTGGTGCACAGATACTTAGTAGCACTTAATGGTTTACACTTTTTTTAAAAAAAAAAAACTAAGTTGCCATTAAGTGTTGTTTTACGAATAATATAGACCAAACAACACAACTGATAAAACAACTGTATTTGAAGTGTGACTACGAAAGAAAGGAGTACCTCCATATTTTGCGGTATGTCGAGGCAAGGGGAGTTGTGCATCACAACCCACCCACCCCCTTTTTTTTCCCCCTCTTCCAAAAGCCGCTACGTACTGACTACTGTCTCAGGCCTTTCGCTGATTAACATTCCTTAATAATATCAGGGATTTTGTAGTTTCATTGTTGTTCAGCTTGGGGCGTGTCATCTGCACGTGTAACGACTTGATGCTTTCGGTTTGGTATTGTATAACGCGGTCTTTAATGATACAGTGTAATGATCTTTGTTAACGTAGAATGTCTCTTTTTTATGCATAGTTCACCCAGCAATATAAAAACTTATTCTGAACTCCAGTTGAATATGGACAGTTGTAGGTAATTATCTGATTCAAAAGTGCGTAAAAATTGTATTAAGAGATTTGCGTGCTCTGAAAATCGAGATTCTGAATGCTTTGTTCGGAATAGCACGGAAACCTAAGATCGAACAACGAATATTGATTTTTCTTTGAGCCGAAGCTTGAAAGTGATAAAAATGTAGTTGTTCACATGATCCTAAACAATAAGGTTAGCTGTATTTTTAAAATTACAGATGGCAAAGTTTATAATCTTAATATATGATAATCGCGTTATCCACAATATTTTTTGTCAATTACATTGAAAAAATTAATTTATCAATTACATTGAAAAATACACTATTCCTAAATTTGGTGCTTTATCTCGAGTATTTTCCATATAATTTGAAATAATTATTCTAGAATCCTGATATTCAGGGGTGCAGACCATATTATGTTTTCCTGCTTCATATTGAACGATGAGTCAGCATTATGAGTTTTTACCTGAGGTTACAAATGAGCTCGTAACTAGATGATATACCTATTCGTAATACCATAGTCACAGTAAAGTTCATCAGAAGAATCTATAGTAAATCATGTGCTCAAATTGGGGTCCGTACACCACGAACAGCAATATTATTTTGAATTCAATTTGATAACCGATGACTTGCGATCTGCCAATTTCATGTTACTTTCTGGTAGCAGGTTTAACCTCTACGTGCAATTGTACACAAACAAGGTGGTGTCCTTCGTCCTTTGGTTGCTGACTCATTTTACCTTCCGGCCGGATTGATGTGATTGGATAATTTGAATTTCGTACGTTTGTTATTGGTAGAGACCTGCAGAATTCGCGGTTTCAATGGCCTTCAGGATAGACTGCACATACCCCTGAACACTCGGGCAAATAACGCAAGTTCATTGGCTGCCGACTTGTAAGTCGTCTCAGCTGGTTTGTCTGTGATTCGATCCATCTTTGGATGAGGGTTTATAACTACGTAGTTGAGATTCGTCCAGATGAACAGTAAGCCAATAGCAAAATTATCTAAGAGGTATATGTGTTTGAATTCTAGCCTATCATCGAATGAATCCGCGAATTTTGCAGGTCTCTAGTTATTGGTTTTTCATCTTTTGAAACTACCTGTGGTCCAATGAAGCAGTTCAATTGTATAACGGTATGGAATCCAGCCTTTCTCTGAATAAAAACGAAAATTTCGCCGGTTTTACCGAGTTCGCGAGGGGAAAAAAAGGATCTTGACGCAACATGGTATTCCCGTGCCAGGTGTTTTTTTTTCCTTTTAATTGGTAACCTTCGACTTATTTTTACCGGGCCACTCAGGACGCGATTGCTTCCGCAGTGAACTACTGTGGCTGGTGTGCCGAGGGTGGAAACGTACCCGAAAGACGACGCCACAGTGTTATATCTCTCACTTAGTCGGGAAACACTTCGGAGAGAGATGCACGTCCATTGCAGGTAGGCATTGCCCTCGACGACGGAGCCAGCAGGCGACGTGGGTACGTGGTGCTGGCGGCGGCCGGGCGCACGATCTGCTTCTCGGGCTGCGCAAACGTTTGCGCGGCTAATTAGAGTCTCGGTGAAGTTGCTGGAGAGCTCCTTGCGTCTGCGACCCACCCTCCCCCTCTTGCCCGGCCCCTGGAGCACTCCACGGAGCCTCGCCAGACGCCGCTCCACTTTCCTCGGCGCTTGGAGCTGCTCGACACGTGCAGCCCCCGAGAGATGCCTTGTTTGTCCTTCCCCGGGGCATCGCCGCGCGCCTCCCGAGCGGCCACTTGATTAGTGCGCCCGTTCACGCCGCGAGGAACAACAAGTCCGTGGTCTCCAGGTGCCACGTGCTCGTCTCAAACCAAAAACAACACTCATCATCAAGCACAGGTGGCTCTACGAACCGTTACGGCAGAGACTGGAAAAAAAACCCGCAGTTTCAATGACCTTCAGGATGGTCTGCACAGTCGTCTGTAAACTCTAGCAAATAACGCCCAGTTCATTGGCTGCTGACTTGTGTTTCGGCACGTCTTTCGTTGAGGGTTTTTTTTTTTTTTTTTTCACTGGCCCAGAGTTGACCAGATGAATAGTGAGCTAATGTATTTTAATTTTAGACTATAATGAATCCGCGAAAATTTCCTGTGTCTGTGTATGGGCATGAAGTGACCTATTAACACATGAGCGGGCTTGGGTGCCAAAACGGTGCTCATAAATGTGGACTCTGGTCCGACGTCATGATGGACACATGTGCATCAAATGTTTTACTTACCGAATACTACGGTACGGTATGGTAACTAGTTTTATAATACCATGACATTTCGCTTGGTTATTCCGCCTCCTGGGAAGACTTCATCCTCCCCGTATGCTCTCAACACCCTGTCCACTACAGCCAGGGCCGGCGCGTCCATATAGGCGAACTAGGCAACCGCCTAGGGCGCCAAGTAGCTGGGGGCGGCGCAGCACGACACATAACAGCTCATATCATATGTTTAACGATTATTGAACTAGATGAAAATGGATTTTTGTAACAGTTTGGAATGTCTATATTGATATAAGTAATTATTTAAAGTCCATGGTGACCTGTTTATGATTTGTAATAAGTAAAAAAAACACAAGCATGCGTACATTTGATTGTTGACAAACTCTTAGGCTTACGCGATGTATTTTGAGGCAAGGAAAATTTTTTTTGGGTTGTCCGGCCTGGGGGGGGGGGGGCATTAAGGTTTTTCGCTTAGGGCGCCAATTTACCTTGCAGCGGCCCTGACTACAGCTGTCGCTTCTGAATGGGTAACATCTCGGACTTAATCGCACAGAGTTCCTGTCTGTAATAGCGTCACTGGTCCAAAAAAAACAGGTGACGCTAGACCTGTTTTTTCAGCCACCAACCGTGTTTGGTCACCTAACGTGAGGTTATACACCGTGTCTGTTCACCGAACATGCTTAAACATTGGTCATAACATGTCAATCACTGAGCTTGTTAATGGTCACCAAATATTTATGGTTGCAATCACCAGCCGATGTTTCATAGATGCGCGTGCGTTGCGAATGAAAAGACTGCACGGCATGTTACCATCATGTGCATATACATAGTTGCACATGCGTATGATACGTGAGCCATTGTCACTCTACGCTTCCAGACCTAATGAGCCCAGAAAGTGGCCAAATTTCAGTTAGTGAATGCCTTCTGCAGACATTTATAATCGCCATTTATACATACCTATATATACATGTAATATTTATTAATTATTTCGTTGAGAATAAAATGACGCACATCCATTATTTTTAAACGAATTGTTTCCAGTATTATTGTTGAAACTATTTTATTTAAATCGTCAAAATAAATTTTGAAAATATTTTAAAGTCATGTTGGAAAACAAGTATTAAATATCAAATCTGAAACGATACGATACTTTTTTGTCATTGTGCAGTAAAATATAAGCCCTATTGCCACATATTGTATTGAGGCGTTACCACAAATGAGTCTCAGAGTCTAAGAGGCGCCCGCCTAGTGTAAGCGCGCAGGGTAATCTAGTCGCATTTCTTAGTGCATTCAAGGTCCCATGAGAATTGGGCTACGCCATCATGTTGAGTTAGTGCATCTCCATGTCATTAATTTCGTTCAAGGGCTAATTCTACCTGCGTTTCAACAAATAAGAATCACATATTATTTTTTGTTGCTGGAAAACCTAGCCTACACCATTATCGGTTTTTTTTTTTGAGAAGCCAGTCGTTATATATAGTGAAATGATTTTTTTTGTTTGTTTATTCGTGACATTATCAATAGAGAACGGAATGTTCGCGTATTCATTTAGTCGCAAGCTAGAATGCAAACCTCCACACTGTCGCACTGTGTTCATGATTGGCTCGCAGTTGTTTGGACACGCCCCTCTACGACCGTGAGCCAATGATGCCCAGCTAGGAGAGAAGTAAGCGAATCAGGTAGTGCCAAATAACAAGGATAAAAATGTTCTCGGTAAGAAATCAACCAATGGGAAAGTAAACATGGGTCGAGCACACCTATAACTTTGAATTCTATCCTGAGGCCAGAGGAATCCACGAAATTTCCGGGACTCTTATTATCAATCACTAGAAATTATTTTGCTGTGTTTCCCCAGCCAGGAGCTTACACGGAATTCATTTTAGGGGGAGGAGGGAATAGAACCACTTTGCCCGATGCTTGCTTTAGAATTATTTTCTTTTGTTGGTGGTAATGATAAATATTTGTTTAGTGTTTCGTTGGGGGTAGTATGTACCCCTGAGCACCTAGTGAACGCGGTGGCAGGTCGGGGTGAGCGTGGCGGCCGGCGTGTTGCAGGGCCCAAGGACGTGTGCGACGACCTGAAGAGGCACCACGGCGACCTGAAGCTCGAGCACGGCGGCGACCACCGGCTGGGGCAGCCGCCGCCGGCGCTGTGCGGCGACCCCGCGTCGGGCGGCCTGGGCCCGCCCCCACCGCACCAGCAGCAGCAGCAGCAGCAGCAGCAGCAGCAGCAGCAGCAGCAGCACCCGGGCGACGGCGACAAGCCCGCCAAGCAGAAGAGGCACCGCACCCGCTTCACGCCGGCGCAGCTCAACGAGCTGGAGCGCTGCTTCTCCAAGACGCACTACCCGGACATCTTCATGCGCGAGGAGATCGCCATGCGCATCGGCCTCACCGAGTCTCGCGTCCAGGTAACCACCGTCCCTCCTCTCTACTTGTTTGCTGGGCTAACCGGAGAAATCGGCGATTACAGTGCCATCTAGCATAGACGTCACGACCCTGCTCATTGACTGCTGACTAGAGACCCGTAAAATTCGCGGGTTCATTTCGTGTTACGCTAAAATTCAAATAATTATACCTTAGTGCTGCTTCTGTCATTGGTTCACTGTTAATCTGGAGGACTGAGGGCCAATTAGAGACCCTCACTCATAGAAGTGTTGAATCACAGGCAACCCAGTCGAGACGACTCACAAGTCAGCAGCCAATGAACAGTTGGCATTTGCCCGAGTGTGTAGAGGATATTGGAGTCTATCCTGGAGGTCATTGAACCCGCGAATTTGTTGGGTCTCTACTGTTGACTAGGGACAGGCAGTTTTCGCGAGAAAAAAAAAATCTAGATGCCTATTAGATTGCAACAAGGTATACCCGTACCAGCGGTTTCTTCCTTGTGATTGGCCTCTCAGGACGTGTAGCTTCCGCAATAAATAGCTGTGATTTGTGTTCTAACGATAAGACATTTACCTCAAAGAAACTCACCCAATCACGAAACATATTTTATGTTACAGTTTTTTAACTTTATGATAGACTCGGAATCTTTTTGCGAAAGTTGCATGGCCCCTACTGATGACTTAGTGAGATATGATAACTAGAGTGCTGGTCATGCGATACTTGTATTGCTGGAGGTTCTTCATTGGCTCAGTTGAATTGTGGCCCAATCACTGAAACAGTGTTTGGATTCTACCGTATCGCTACTTGCTAGAAGGGGCGTGCATTTCTCGCGATAAGCAGGGACTGGAAATATTTGCGGGTTCAATGACCTCCAGCCTGGTCTCCACTATCCCCTACATACTCGGGCGACAAACCTGTACGTTGCTCTGGCTTGTGAGGCGTCTCAACTGGGCACCTAACTTGAGATTAGACACGGTTTTGATTGAAGTTCTCTAATCTAACCACAGTCCCCGGATTAACAGTGAACCCATTGCTAGAGACCTGAAAAATTCGCGGATTCATTTCGTGATAGGATAGAGTCCAAATACCTTTGACATTATTTTGCTTCAGTGTTTGGGCTACAGTTTATCTGAAAGACTCTGGGCCATTGAAAAATCTTTAACAAAAGAATTAGCGAATCACGATCATCCCAGTCAAACGGTGTTACGAGTCGGTAACCAATGAGCAGATGTAATTTTCACGAGTGCATAGAGGATCATGGTGTCTATCCTATAGGTATTTGAAATCGCGAGTTTTTCCTGTCTCTACCCATTGCCATTGCAGATATGTAGAGACCGGAAAAATTCGCGGATTCAATGACCTGTAGGATGAACTCCATAGTTCTACGTACACTCGGTCAAATGTCACCCACTCATTGGCTGCTGTGTTTTGAGACGTTACAACGTAGCAGCCTGTGATTCGATAAAGCCATGGTTGGGTGTTTCTCATTGGCCCAGAGTCATCCAGGTGAGTTGTGAGCCAATAGCAGAGGCAGCACTGAGGTATAACTATTTGTATTTTAGCCTATCGCGAAATGAATTCGCGAATTTTTCCGGTATCTACAGATATGTATAATTTTTTATAATTTTCAGCTTATCACGAAATGAATCCGAGAATTGGTCTTGTCTCTGACGATAAGCTTTCAAGACTAGCTGTGTAGCAAAACATTGTAGCATTGTTTGTGTTTCGTGATTGGTCTTGTTCATTACACGTCAACTGTCAGCACACGCGTTCTGAATGGCCCGGTCAAATAGGGCAATGGCTTCTCTCGCGGACTTCCGGCAATTACAATGAAGAAACAGCTGGCGCGTGGATACAATATTGCAGTATAATGAACGTCCACATATTTTCGCGAGAAATTACATTCCTCTAGTTACAGTGTACAGGAATATTAATGTATAATTACATATATTTGTACATTTGTACATTTACATGAAAACAACTGTATCATTACAAAATAGTGTTTGCAGTAATACTGGGTTCAGATTCTTACCCGGTTTTGTTTTGTCCCAGAACCTGATTAGAGTTATTTGTAAACCGTTGTCTGAATAACTTTCCAGGATTAACTGCACACATAATAAGAATCATACAAAAAATAAATTCATATATTTTTTATTATTTAATTATCTATACCATAGCTTATACAGAAATTATGCTTGAATGAAATATAAATTAAAATATTAAATTGTGTGCCAGTTTTTGTAATAAATACTGAGTATTATCTCTAAAAACATATTTAATACACGAAAACATACCATAGGCATGTGTTGTACAAAGTTACAATACCTTTCTTGTGGTATTACAAACTATTTCTTGGTTTCCAAAGGAATCTTTTGTAGAAGTACAGAAATTTTTTTTTCTGTGTACGAACCTGCAAAATTTGAGTTATTAATTGGCAACAGTCAGGATTTCCATTGATCGTGGGCTAGTTGTTACGGCCCTGAGGCCAATAGTGCGTGGCCCGGGGAGAAGGTGAATGGTGCTACAGCCAATCAGCACGCGGCATGGACTTGGTTGCGCGCGCAGTGAGGTCCAACGGGGGCCGCCCAATAACACGAGTGTGCTTGTCTCTACCGCTGGGATGGACTAATGGCGTGATGGTTCTTGTGTGGGAGCTGACCTGGCATCGAATACTTGTTAGTTAGGGGCGTTTTCGCGAAAAAGTCTGAGCTCTCGTTGGCCTGCAATAATGCTCTCGCACAAACAGTTTCTCGTTTGGATCGGCGGCCGGCTGTAAGAGAAGCCACTGTCATATTTGACCCCCACCAATCAGCGAGAGTTTGCTGTCGCACAAAATCGCTGCGATTCGTGTGTCGACGCGAACCAGAGGCAAACTCAACCAATCACGAAACACAGACGATGGATGCTACAGTGTTTTAACTTTCAGCTTGTCTCGGAATCTTTTCGCGAAATACGCATGCCCCTGCTTATAACGTGTCAAAAATATGTTCTCGGTATCACGCTTTTCGATATAACAGTTATCTCAGCGCTCTTTGAATGTCTCATTTTCGGAGCATGGATTCCCTCGCTACAGGCTTGTAGATTTTTCGCAAATAAAACATTGTTAATTAATGTATATTGTGTCACAGTTTTCTCAAGGAAAAACAAATGAACGCCTCTAGAGTTGTATGGGCTTATTTTTTGAAATTAATGTTTTAATATTTTGTAATAATTTTAATCGAGGTATCAAACTTTTTCTCCGTGCAGGAGGAAATAAGCATCAACAGTGAAATCGTAAACGTCACATATCCTTCCGTGCTCTGCTGTAATTAAAACGGGCTCTTAAATCTTCACTGTCGCAGATAACCTCATATTTCATTGCGTAATAGCGAAATGTCTACGCTCACAAGTCTCAAAGGCGGAGATGTGCTTCGTGAAGGCGTAAAGTTCATTCTTACAGTATTTCTCGCCGGTACAAGGTAACTCGATACTCCCAATAACTCTTCACTGTTTCCTGCTTCGTGACCAGTGTATTGAAATAGGTATACGGTTTCGAATAATAACTCTACATTTGAAACGCCTACCGTTTGTAAACAATCCCATTTCTGAAAATCGGAAGCCAATGATGGTTTCATGGTTCATACCATCATAAGTAAACAGCACTGTCCAGAAAATGTCATTTATGAAAATTGCCCTGAGACCACAGCAGCGTTTACATTCAAATACAAATTTAAGAGTAAAACATTATAATGCCTTTTACGTAATGAATTTTCAGATGTTATTTCGAAACTGTGTAACTATCGAAGTGTACAACTACAGTAAACCTTGGTATACGTTAACTTGATTAATTAATAACCAAACTGAGCTACTCATTGTATTGTTTTAAGCATACGTTGAATAAGTAGCGAGGTCAAAATTTCTTGCGCAAAAAGAGAACATTTAGAAAACGTCGTACGTATTAACTTATTAAATTTTACATATTTTTGTATTATTTAAAACATAATTTTGTATATATGTCATTGCTTGTCCAAAATAATATTTTTAATCAATTTTCCCCATTGTAGCATTCAAAGGTTCTTTTATACTGTACACGAAGACATCCTTCATTGAAAATATAGTAAAACTAAACATAAAATAAATAACTCAAAAGTACTTACGACGTTGTGACGAAGAAATGGGTGTTTGCATACCATTTTTTTCTAGTCCAAAATGAGTGCCGTATATATGCATTGAGGGCAACGAAAATCGATCCATCTTTAATCTATATACAACAATTGTTAGTGACCATGACCACTTGTTGAAACTGTAAATGCTAATTTTGTAACATGATGGCTGCGGAGGCTGCGTATGCTAATCCGTTGTTTTTGCAAACGAACTGACCACATAATCGACGTTCATTACAGCAGTAAAAAAAAACTGTTTTCAAGTTGGAAACCCCTTTCCAACCACCGGAAATTTACAGCCGATTCTTTTTAATGGGCGTAATAAACTTTGGTTTGGCTCGTTACTGGCCCTTCATTCTACCAATAAATCGGCCGCTCTCGCTGGAAAGTGTTTGATATTGATTAACGGTACATTTTCAATCTGAGGATGTGTGTTAAATTTATTAGCTCATGATTAAGTGATTCGGCATGTCAGAATAATGGATTTGTTAAACGAATTTAGTGGAACAAAAAAACAAATTACTAGCGTGATATAAAGCCCTTTATCTGATTTTCTGATTTGACTTCTTTGAAACATCGTCATCAGTATTGCCAAGTTTTATTGAATTTTTAAATAATAAAGAGAAACATCGCTTATTTTTACTATCTTTACTTATAATTTGTTAATTTTTGATTACCTACACTGAACGAACAATATGCTTTAATCGTGGTAAAGTTGATAACATCTACAATTGGTGCGAACCATCTCCGGGCGAACATATGTTACACATGTTTATCCGTCATGACTTTCAGTTTGATTTCATGTTAATTTATTGTTAGTTACGCACAGATAATTAATTTTAAATTTGAGTGGCGATAGTAAGAAATTTTTTTTATTTTATGATAGGCTACTAAATTTATAGTGGTCTGTAGGTCAAAATAAAATTTATGTGTAAATATAGTTACATTAATTTAAAATAAAGTATTTCAAATTTTTTTCTAATTTAATATACTGTCTAAGATGACATATTTAAACGTTT